>NC_091155.1:20692614-20740114 GCF_040958095.1 Procambarus clarkii
TCCCTTCCCCCCCATCCCCCATGCCCTCCCTTCTCCCACATGCCTTCCCGTCTCTCCCACCCCCATGCCCTCCCTTCTCCCCCTCCCCCCTAAGCCCCCCACTCTCCCCCACCCCACCTAAGTCTTCCCCTCTCCCCCACTCCCCTAAACCCTCCCCTCGTCCTCACCCACCTCAGCCCTCCCTTTTCCCCCACGCCCCCCAAGCCCTCCACCCTTTTCTCTCCCCCCAAGCCCCCCCATCTCCCCTATCCCCCACAGCCTCTCCTCCCCCCATGCTTCCCCAACCCTCCCTCTCTTACCCACCCCCTGTACCCTCCCCCTCTTATCCACCCCCTGTACCCTCCCCCTCTTATCCACCCCCTGTACCCTCCCCCTCTTATCCACCCCCTGTACCCTCCCCCTCTTATCCACCCCCTGTACCCTCCCCCTCTCCCCCACCACCCCAAGCCCTCCCTCCTCCACCAATCCCCCCGTGCCAGGTCCCCCCAGCTCCCACTCACCCCAGATCCCAAAGGTCCCCCCCAGAAAAGAAGCAGAAGAGAGTCAGTTTCAGGGTGATGTACTCGAACATAGATGGGATCACAAGCAAGACAAGTGAACTAAGGGAAAGAGCACAAGAAGTTAACCCAGATGTAATCGGACTCACTGAAACAAAACTCTCTGGAATCATAACGAATGCCGTGTTTCCCCAGGAGTATACAGTAATAAGGAAAGAGAGGGAAGGTAGAGGAGGAGGCGGAGTGGCCCTACTCATGAGAAGGGAATGGAGTTTTAAGGAGATGGCCATCCCGGGCTGTGAGGAGTTCAGAGACTACATAGCAGGCACCATAACAATGGGAGGACCAAGAATAGTAGTAGCAGTAATATACAACCCTCCACCAAATGACAGGAGACCCAGTCAAGAGTATGAAAACAACAACAAGGCAGTTAACACTATAATTGAGAGGGCAGCCTCTGCTGCCTGTAGAAATAGATCCCACCTGCTCATCATGGGCGACTTCAATCACGGAAAGATTGACTGGGAGAACAAGGAACCGCATGGAGGCGAGGATACGTGGAGAGCCAAACTATTGGAGGTGGTGACAAGCAACTTTTTAACGCAGCATGTCGGAGAACCCACAAGGATGAGAGGCAATGACGAACCAGCGAGACTCGACCTAGTCTTCACTCTGAACGACTCCGACATAAGAGAAATCGGTTTTGAGGACCCAGTAGGAATGAGCGACCACAGTGTACTGGTGTTTGAGTACTTGATTGAAGAAGGGTTATTGAACTCGAGGAGGGATACCGAAACCAAAAGGTTAGCATACCGAAAGGGAAACTATGAGGGGATAAGAAAATTCCTAACAGATATAGCATGGGAAACAGAGCTCAGGGGAAAGACGGCCCAAGATATGATGGATTACATCACGCAGAAGTGCAAGGACGCAGCAAACAAGTTTGTCCCAGTCCAAAAGGAAAACAGAGAAATGAAGATGAGAAACCCATGGTTTAATCAAAGATGTAGGCTAGCTAAGCAGCAAAGTAAAAGGGCATGGAGAAACTATAGGAATAACAGGACACTGGAGAGCAGAGAAAGATACCAGAATGCCAGGAATGAATATGTCAGGATGAGAAGAGAGGCAGAAAGACAATACGAAAATGACATCGCAAGCAAGGCAAAGACTCAGCCTAAATTGTTGCATAGCCACATTAGGAGAAAAACAACAGTAAAGGAACAGGTTATGAGATTAAGGATAGGGGCGGAAGGATTCACTACAAATGACAAGGAAGTGTGTGAGGAATTGAATAAGAAATTCCAGGAGGTCTTCACCTTAGAACAAGGAGAAATTCCAGAGGTAAGTGAGGGAATAGCTAACCAGGAACCACTGGAAGAGTTTGAGATTACCAGTGGGGAAGTAAGGAAGTGTTTACTAGAGTTGGACGTGACGAAGGCTATAGGCCCAGATGGAATCTCCCCTTGGGTTCTAAAGGAAGGAGCAAGAGAACTGAGCCTACCACTCTCCATAGTGTATAACAAATCACTGGCAACAGGGGAACTGCCAGATATTTGGAAAGCAGCTAACGTAGTCCCGATATACAAGAAAGGGGATAGACAGGAGGCACTGAACTACAGGCCAGTGTCCCTAACCTGCATACCATGCAAGCTAATGGAGAAGATTGTGCGAAAAAAACTAGTGGAGCATCTGGAGCGAAGGAACTTTGTAACACAGCATCAACATGGGTTCAGGGATGGCAGGTCCTGCCTCACAGGGTTACTTGAATTCTACGACCAGGCAACAAAAATAAGGCAAGAAAGAGAAGGGTGGGCAGACTGCATATTTTTGGATTGTCAGAAAGCCTTTGATACAGTGCCACACAAGAGGCTAGTGCGAAAGTTGGAGATGCAGGCTGGAGTGAGAGGGAAGGTACTCCGGTGGATAGAGGAATACCTAAGCAACAGGAGACAACGAGTCTGTGTGAGGGGTGAGGTCTCAGATTGGCGAGACGTCACAAGTGGAGTCCCGCAGGGGTCAGTCCTTGGACCTATACTGTTTCTGGTATATGTAAATGATCTCCCAGACGGTATAGATTCGTTCCTCTCAATGTTTGCCGACGATGCAAAAATTATGAGGAGGATTGAAACAGAGGATGATAGTAGGAGGCTACAAGATGACCTGGATAGACTGAGTGAATGGTCCAACAAATGGCTGTTGAAGTTCAACCCGAGTAAATGCAAAGTAATGAAACTAGGCAGTGGAAACAGGAGGCCAGGCACAGGATACAGAATAGGAGATGAAGTACTTAATGAAACAGACAGAGAGAAAGATCTAGGAGTTGATATCACACCAAACCTGTCTCCTGAAGCCCACATAAAGAGAATAACGTCTGCGGCATATGCGAGGCTGGCTAACATCAGAACGGCGTTCAGGAACCTGTGTAAGGAATCATTCAGAATCTTGTACACCACATATGTAAGACCAATCCTGGAGTATGCGGCCCCAGCATGGAGCCCGTACCTGGTCAAGCACAAGACGAAGCTGGAAAAAGTCCAAAGGTATGCTACTAGACTAGTCCCAGAACTAAGAGGCATGAGTTATGAGGAAAGGCTACGGGAAATGCACCTCACGACACTGGAAGACAGAAGAGTAAGGGGGGACATGATCACAACCTACAAAATCCTCAGGGGAATCGACCGGGTAAACAAGGATGAACTTTTCAACACTGGTGGGACGCGAACAAGGGGACACAGGTGGAAGCTGAGTACCCAAATGAGCCACAGAGACGTTAGAAAGAACTTTTTCAGTGTCAGAGTAGTTAGCAAATGGAATGCATTAGGAAGTGATGTGGTGGAGGCTGACTCCATTCACAGTTTCAAATGTAGATATGATAGAGCCCAATAGGCTCAGGAATCTGTACACCAGTTGATTGACGGTTGAGAGGCGGGACCAAAGAGCCAGAGCTCAACCCCCGCAAGCACAATTAGGTGAGTACAATTAGGTGAGTACACACACACACACACACACACACACATATTCATAAACATCATATATATACATTATTGACACGATTGACGCCCCATAATATTGACAAGATTATGGAGCTCCAAGAGATCCATAACGTTTAAACACTCATAGTGTTAACCAAGGAACATCTTGTAACCTTTAAATATCTAATAAAACACAACAAAACACAAAAGTAAGGAGGTGGTAGGATAAAAGTACATAGAAACTGTATTGGAGGCGACCTAAACATTCCCTCTAATGCGTTATGAGGGCTTTTCTCCGAGGCTAACAGTTCTCTTATTCCAGTCAGATGTGGTACACCGTATACACATCTGGCATAATCAGAAGTCACAATAAAATAACTAGCAAACAAAGAACTCGTACCGAATAAAACTACCAATCAAAAGAAATTAAAACAAACGACATAAGTTATGAAACAAAGCACTTAAGCTTACTTAAAGTTGATCAAACCTACTTAAACTTTATAACTGTCACATAGATAATAAAAGCTAAATTAAACATTAACTAGTAAAACAAACTACACTATTAAAACTTACGTGAAGTGATCAGAGTGAAACTTGATAATTAACACATAGATAATCAACACTAATACAACTATTAGAATAATGACTTCACACTTACAAAAAATGTATATAAAACACAAGCAAATTAGAAGTCAATTATAAAATGCTCGCCAAAATCTTATGAAAACTTAAATATCAAATAAAACTAAACACCAACAAATGTATTGAATGTCTTAAATAAAAGACTGTAATAATATATAATATCAACACTCGAAATAAGTAAAAAAAAAACATGGTAAACTAAAAAAAATTTACAAATGCTATTTTAAAATTCTAGACACTTGTATAAATGGCCAGTCGGATTTGAGAATAATGGGATCCTTATATATGAGTGAGCGGCGGCCTCTGTTAAATGGCAACCTTTCGGCTGTTCAGCTGTACAATATATTGTACACAATATATACCTCTAAAAACTCTATGAGGAAACACACCAATATTTCACACATGACTCCATGAAAATCGCCTAGGGGGGGGGGGTGGTGAGATCTCTATAAATGCTAATATTTCTTAAAGCAAGGCAAAGTTAGGCAAGGTAGGCAAACCTCAACGGGCCTATATCAGTCCAGTACCCCAGACCATTCCCTCTGCAAAGCTGGTTGAGGCTAGCCCAAAGTGTGTGGGCCTCCAACCTCCTTTGAAGAGTCTCTTATATAACTATAGGCTGTGAGGTTCACTGTTGCATGACAGGTTGGCGGGGTGGTGGCAGAGGTGGCGGCCGGGGGCGTGGTGAACGGTGGACCCTACAGCAGCGTCAGCGGCAGAGTGACGCTGCCCTCTGCTGGCGACCTCCTCCTCCTCCTCATTACCACACACTTCCATGCTAAGGTAACATCCTCTCCTCTTCTTGAAGGTATTCTTTTACATATGATACATTGGAAAATATATGCGATTGGCTTAAACTTGAAACACTTATGTATGATCATTGTACAGGCTTTTTTTTTTTGTTGAAACTATATGATGTAGAGTTTTTGTGACCATTATAGGAAAATACATTTTCAGAGTCGATCCTCCCTTGATATTACTTATTTTACGATGGGATATTGTGTTCTCAAGCAACCTAACAGTGTGATCCTACAGGCCCAATGATTTGTGCATTTATTTTATTTATTTATTTATTTATTTATTTATTTACAAGAATAAGTGGGTTTGTGAGATTACATAATATTGTAATCCTAACTCTATGATAGTAGACAGACTTAGTGTTCCATCCTTTAGGGCAGAGGATTGTAAGCTGGGGTCTCATTTCCCATTATGGGGTAAGGAGACACAAATAATTGGGCTTTGGGACTTTTATCTCTCGACAGTTAAATCAGAAATGTTGTTAGATGAGAATAAAGTATGACTGCTACCATTACACACGGAGGTTCCTTGTGTTAACTGCACAAAAACAGCCGTCAAAATATTCCAAGTTGTAGCTAACTTGTCTGTTATATGACCTTTATATAAATCTGATCACATTCTTAATTGTTTTCTTGCATGTGTTATGTTCCTCGTTATCCATATGTAACGTAAAACCAAGATACTGACGTGTTTTGAAGTCATACTGTCTACATAATATATGATATAATGTGTGTCAGGCTGACTACAGTCGGAGTAGAGAGGTAGGATAGCTGCCGGTAAGATATGTAGTACCATGTGTCTGGGTCTCTGGGATATTTCTGGCAAGGTTAGCACCAGTTAATGGGAAAAAAAGCTATTAAAATTGAGTTGCCGTTTTTAAGTCAAGTGTGTAATCATCCTTGGAGAGTTTTATCTTCTTGTTATGTGATACTTGTTAAGATCATTGGATGTTAGAGATGGCTCTCCATGTGTTTTTCATGTTTCCTTTTGCTTCTTTAAATCTATTCTCATAAAAGGAAAGTTTAGCTCTTATTATATTGGTAAGCATTAGTGAGTATATTTTAACTACTTTTATAACTAGGTCAATCCTATGTTACTTTCATATTGATATATATCTTGTTGATTGCTTTAACTGCGGCACTTGTGACTGAGGCGTTGTTTAATCTTTTGTCAGTTATTTGTTTGGTGAGGAGGACTGTGTGTGTTGTAGAGGCTCAGGGGTTGGCACACAAACTGGTCGGTTAATGAAGTTTTATCCTGTGTATTGTTGAATTCAGATTCCTAGTTTATATTGTGGAGTTTATTTATGACATTGCCTTTTAGTGCATTGCTGTGTTGTCTGCAGGTTACTTTCTTGGTATCCGATGGTGTTATAGTATTAATTACATACTCTATATTTTTTTCTTTTTGTCTCAACAGATTGTGGAATTAACAGGTCCCTCTGGAGAGGAAATAGACTTAATTAGAGACACGAACCAGCGGTTTTGGGCGATATTGGACAAGAATGGCGGAGAGTACATTTACAATTTAAAGTTCCTCACAAGTTCTATTGAATTTCCGTTTTCTGTAACGGTGGATGTTTATGAGAGAAAACAGAATAGCGTTGGTATTGAGGTGAGACTCTACACAAACAACGATGGCCATGTGCCCTTGGAACCTGGGTCGAAACCTCTGGTGGTGTGGGCCGAGGTCACCCTAGATGGCCGGCCCGTCGTGGGGTCAAAGGTTATGCTCAAAGTGAGTCACCTGAGTGAGAGCGGTTCAACAGACTTAATGGTGGAGCTTCTTGATAATGGAAATGCAGGTATATTCAAATTTGTTTTTTGTTGAATTTGTTATATATGGTTAGATTCCGTATATTACCTAAAATGCAATTGTATTAGTATTGGGAAATCCAATAGTTTTAGAAGAATAGCTCCAATAGTTTTAGAGGATTTAAGGGATTTGATCGAGAACTGAGCAATGGTTTATTACCAATAGTAATTTCTGTTGCTAATGACACTTGTGCAAGTTATCTTGATAACAGCTGTAACGCCCCTCTTTTACCCGACATGCAGTTGTGAATGGCTTTATAACCAGGTAAGTTGTATAGTTGGCTATGGTCTTAGCCATGTTACTGTTAAAATAATGAATGTAGTACCAAGTGCTTCTGGTAATGCATTTATATCATCAAAATGTTTACCAAGTGATCTGATATTTTGGTTGAAAACAGATAGACTAGTGTTATTTTGGAGTTTTGTTTTGGTTGGTGAGGGGAGGTTTGTTGTGTAGTAATTGTAGTAGTTATGATCAGTGTGTTGGTTACCGTAGGTGTGTGACAACAGATTTCATTAGAGGTCAATGTCTGTTTGCATGTAGTGAAAATGGAGAAGACTGTGTAAGAATGTTCAGATAAGAATATAACATAATAGAGGTGTGTGACAAAAGGATGAAAATTAGATAATTGTCTACAGTATTGAAACACAAAATGTTGTTGGATCTTATCTTGAAGTTATCTTGAGATGATTTCGGGGCTTTTTAGTGTCCCCGCGGCCCGGTCCTCGACCAGGCCCCCACCCCCAGGAAGCAGCCCGTGACAGCTGACTAACACCCAGGTACCTATTTTACTGCTAGGTAACAGGGGCATAGGGTGAAAGAAACTCTGCCCATTGTTTCTCGCCGGCGCCTGGGATCGAACCGAGGACCACAGGATCACAAGTATATATATTACTGAGTGAATATATAACTCCTGGGATTATTAATTATATAAGTAAAAATGGTTAAATATACTTAAAACATGGACCAGAACACAGAACAGAACTGGTTTAAATCCATGTTGTAAGTGAGGAGTATGTAATGTGTGTGTTGGTGTAGTGAGTGTATTGTGATGTGTGTGTGTGTACACAGAGCCGGACGTGCGGGCCCAGGATGGCGTCTACACCAGGTACCTGACGTGGCTGCCGGGGGAGGGCCGCTACGCGCTCTCTGCCACTGCCACCGACCACCATGGGGCCGCCTCCGTCCTCAGGCCCAGGAGAAGGGGTGAGTCTCCACCTCTAGTATACCATCTCTACTAGACCATCCAGGTCTATCTTGTGCTCCTGTCACGCTGCGCCTTCCTGGCTTTGTGGCTTTATTAACCCTATAAATGTGGCATTCAATGTTTGGCTTCATGGAGAGCTTGACGTAACTGTGATGTTCATCAGTTGTTGCCTTTATAATGTCTTATGTGTTGATATTAAAGACGGATAATTCAGGTAGTGTTCTTGGTGCGCAGATGGTCGCGTAGTGCCAGTGAGCGCCGGCCAGTTCACGGTCACCAGCAGTGCCTTGACGGTGACTGTGGCCCGTGTCACCTCAGCTGACATTACACCACCGTCGCGAGTCACCGACCTGACAGTGACCTCCGTGGGCGACACCACCGTCAACCTCACCTGGTCAGCACCTGGAGGCGACCTGGATCAAGGCTCAGGTCAGTTGACATTTAACTTGTTAAAATTTTATCTTTATTTATTTAATATTAAAAATATAAGCATATCTTATTTAACTTTGTTTCGTCTTTTATATATAAGATCCTTTGTATAGAAATTTAAGTAATAATTACGCTTATTTATACCTAAATACAAACATTTGGTGGTGAGAGTGACATGTTTTATTTATTATTATTATGTTGGTGCGGCTTGTAGCGTGGGTGTACGAGCTGAAGATGTACAGTGAGCGAGGCGCCCTGAGCGAGGAGCGCTTCAACACCTCCACCATCGCTGTGTACTGCATCAGTGAGGACCTGCAGGCACCAGCACAGACCCCCGCCTCCTACGGCACCGCGCAACACTGCCTCACCCACCTCCCCTTCACCAACCTCAGATGGTAACGTGCTCACCTTTCTCACTCCTCCCTACCCCGACCTTTCCACACTACCCGTGTCCGCCTTCCCTTTATCACAGCTTGGACGTGAACTTGTAGAACATTTGCTGCCACCACCATTAGTGTGGTGGTTCTCCACTCTACCACCAACATTAAGGATCAGTAGGTATTATAAAAGGATAAAAGTCAGTCGGCGCGGTTCTGAGTCTTATCAGAATTTCTCTCTCTTAAAAGAGTATATATATGTTCTTGTAGCCTCAGCCCATAAGACTCTGTCTGACAGTGAAGAGAGTGGAGGTGGACACTACTCTTCCTCACTGGTGTTAGTGACCTAACCCCACGGACACAACCCTCCATGTAAATACACATCATGCTAAGTAAATGTAATGAGTCGGGACAGATGAATATTGTAAAATATTGCAAGAAGGCCTTGACAAGCTGCATAGTTTGAGGAATGGTTACTTAAATTAAATACCAGCAAGTGTATGGTGATGAAAATGGAGCTGGAGACCGGCAGGATTATACGCAATGAAGAGGAACTATCTCTCCTAAACAAGTAAAGAAGAAGACCTGAGATTAGATACAACAACACAAAGTCTTACTCCAGAGCCACGTATAAATTGGACAACGTTAGTAGTACACTCTAAACTGGCGAACTTCTGAATAGTCTTTAGGAATCTGAATAAGAAGGCATCCACAACATTACACCTACGTGAGGCCAGTCATAAAGTATGCAGCCCAGATGTGGCAGCCCATCTCAACATCACATGGAAACTTGAAAGAGCAGTTTGCAATGGTTGCTACCACTTTTACCGATATTAGACAAGGTACCGCGTCACTCTGGGATTGTAAGGTAGTTCAAGTACTGTACTTGGCACGGAGGCAGGCAACAGGCCGTCTTTAATGTAGGACTCACGCGCCAAGATTTTGGGGTCAACTAAGAAAGAAGAAGGTGGTAGGGGACGGTGAGCAAGACGGTCGGGATGGAGAAGGAAGGTGGACGCTCTCATAAGAGTTGGCGAATGGGTCTTCAGTTACACAATAACAATAACTGTAATATCTAGTTTGGTGGAAGTGTATGGAGCGATGAGGTAGAGGAGAGGGAGGGAGGGAGGGAGGGAGGACGGAGCCACAAGAGGAGGAGACATAGAAAAAGAAGACAGAGAAGAGATAACGAGAGGCCTTTGTATCTATCTTGTTAGTGGCTTTGCATGAATGTAAAAATTATCAAGCTTATGTAATCTCATTAACCCATTGTACCTTCTTGCAAATATATTATTATTATTATTATTATTATTATTATTATTATTATTATTATTATTATTATTATTATTACCTGAGGGGACTAGGTGCGTGGTGCGTGATGGTGGTGTGGGCGGGCGTGAGCACCAGGGTGTTGGGGACGTTACCAGTAGTGCTGTATAAGGCCCTCTGCTACTGCTGCTGCTGGAGCCGCCCTCACCCTTGCCACGCCCACCACATACGCCATCCTTCAAGCTGATAGTTCACCCGCCGCACCACACAACCTTGCGCACCACAAGGTCACCCGCGGCCAAGACACGGTGGCGACCTTGGTGTTAACCCTTCCACACCTCCCATTATCACGCACCACAACACTCACCCTCACACACACACACACACACACACACTCACACTCACACTCCTCCACTTTACTAATGGACGCTATTTCAGTCGATGTTGCGCATCCATGTCCTCAGACGCTGTACACTGGTGGGAGGAAGTGTAGACCAGGGCACCAGACCAATACTCTACCTTGCTAACAAAATCACGCAACCATAACTTTCAGTCACTCTCGGGTCCTACCCTCCCTTCACCCCATTTTAACACTCGTGTAACCTATTTATAAATAGACATATTTGGTATAAATTGTAAACATTACAAATCTCGGCCCGAGTACTTGGCTGAAGGGCATAATAATAATAATACCAGAATGATAAACATGGCCAGGTTGGCATCTGCTGCTCTGCGCTGCCCTCCACTGGCAGAGGCAGCCGACGGCAGCTTCTCAAACTTCTCTCATTGTTCTCTACAAGTTTTCATGCTTAATTTTGAACTGGAGAACTGTCTTGGTATTAATGTCTCTTGGTATTTAGCAGTCTCCGTGGTGTAGTGGTAAGACACTCGCCTGGCGTTCCGCGAGCGCTATGTCATGGGTTCGTATCCTGGCCGGGGAGGATTTATTGGGCGCAATTCCTTAACTGTAGCCTCTGTTTAACGCAACAGTAAAATGTGTACTTGGATGAAAAAACGATTCTTCGCGGCAGGGGATCGTATTCCAGGGACCATAGGATTAAGTAGGATTAAGAACTTGCCCGAAACGCTACGCGTACTAGTGGCTGTACAAGAATGTAACAACTCTTGTATATATCTCAAAAAAAAAAAAATGTTTAGGAGGACGGCAGATGTTATGGGTTTCTTTTGTTTGATTCAATTCTAACCCCCCCCCCATACCCATATCCTGTGAGTGGTAGTAAAAATGTCCCATACCCATATCCTGTGAGTGGTAGTAAAAATGTCCCATACCCATATCCTGTGAGTGGTAGTAAAAATACTTAATTTTAATTCGTAAAAATCAACTAAAAACGATTTGAGTAAGATCATTAATACAGTTATTTTATTAATATTTCGTTATCACATTATTATGTCATAAATATATTATTATCTCATTAATGATTCCTGAAACTGACATGTATTGGTCATTAGGCCTTCAGGAGGTCCCTCTTATGTTTGTGAACTAAGACATTGTTTCTCGCCTCACCTCATTCCTGCCTGTATGTCCACCATCACTGAATTGTAATATACATCCTTCTCAAGATGCATTATTAAATACGAAAGTACTTAAGGAATTTCCTGTCTTTATTCTTCCTTCGTTGTCTGACATTATCACATTGTTCATCATGTGTTGATTTACACACACACACACACACACACACACACACACACACACACACACACACACACACACACACTAAAAAATGTATGACTTTCTTAATTGGCATCTAATTGATATATCAATTGTTGTTAAATTGGTTACTCAAGTCATATATGATATCTTCTTGCTTGTTTTTAAAGGTTTACCCTCCCATTACGCCTGTCAGTTCTACTCCTTTACTCTCCGTTATGTTCCAGCAGCGTTACTTAAGCGTTACTTAACTACACATTTGTATTTTCTTGCTGTTATTAATCTCAAAGTTTACTTGTGTACTGTTGCTGGCACTACAGACTCCATAGTGTCTGTTATCATTATCATCTTTATATTGTATATTATTTGTTATATTCTTCAACATTGTACACGTGTTAGCTTACTTCTCATTTAGTATTAAGTGTTTACCCCATTATACATAGACATCATTTTTGTATCTGAATTTTTCTCAAGTTTTGCCCAAACGCTTTCCCATAGTGTTAGTTTTATTGTATGTGTGAGTCCTGTACCTGCACTTGTCCCTTTGTCTCATCTTTGTTAGCACGTCCTTATGAATCAAATAGTATTATTATTATTATTATTATTATTATTATTATTTATTATTATTACGTTGTAGATGTGGACACATCACGTGACAGTCCGTCATGGCACTTTTTAGTTATTCTATACTACATTACTATTTCTCCATCTAGTTAAATATAAGGTGGGCATAAAAAACTCATGCTAAATATCCGCTGAAGTCTGATTGTGAGCTTTGGTGCCCTTTGTAATACTTTTGTGGTACCTGTGACACCATGGTGATGGAGTACACAATATACTTGCCACCGCTGGCGCCAACTGTCAAATTATTCTGATACATAAACGTCATCGATGTGTTTTGATAATTTTTTACCGTGTTTGTCATCTGATCCTCAGGTACTTTGCAATACGTGCAGTTGATTCTTCAAACAACACGGGTCGCATCTCTAACATAGTGTCAGCCTTCGTGCCAGACCCGCCCACCACCCCACCGCCCACAAGCCATCCAGCTTCAAGCGTGCAGACGGTGATCATGTCGACCATCACGGCTGGCAGCCCTCATCACCCCCACACTCACAGTAACGCAACATCCAGGGACCACTCCAAGAGCGCCAGCTACGGCTGGAGAGTGTGGGTGGCTGTGGGTGTTGGGGTTGGCGGCATCATTCTGGCACTTGGCATGGTCCTGGCGTGTGTCTGCTGCTGCAGGACAAACCCGACCATTGGAGAGAAGGACCCTGATCGTCCAGTGTACAAAATCTATGTGAACAACGCCTACATCCAGGAGGAAGACCGGGAGATTAAAGTGGTCAGTAACGGCAAACTGGTAGACGACAACGAGCCCAGCCAGGTGAGCCAAAATCACATGAGCTCTATTTACTCGTTTCTAACCTTATATTCACTTTATTCTTTATATTGTATATGATAGTTCTAGTTCTGCTTGTGTGGAGGTCATCCCGTTGTTTAACCTGACATTGACAGTTTGTGTGCAAATATTATTTCTATAAAACCTACTTGCTGCTGTAGTCCGTCCAGTAGAAGATTGGACTGGGCCGTCGGTGTAGACACAGTGCTCGTGAGATCTCAAGTTTTCGATGGAGGAGGCAATTGTTTCAAGTGTGACAACTTTGGGAAGAGCAAGATTCTCATTACCTTTCTTGGTGACGGGTGTGTATGATACTTGAATGGTGGGGTACAGATAAAGAAGAATATCGGAGACAGGTAAATTGCACTTACAAGGAATGGTGAGTTTTGTTAGATTGTAGGCATTTCTGATCAACCATATGTCATAAAATGAGTGAGTTGGTATGTTGGCACCAGTCAATAGGGTGTTAACAGCACTGAATAATTTGTCTCTAAGCAATGCAGGAAATTAATGTCTCTCATGACTTTAAGGCAAAAGGTCGTGTTGACTTGCATGATTCTCTCTCCAGTATGGTTGGAAGCTTCAGTTCTTCCCTCATGTTGATGATTCTTGTGCATCTTGGGGCACCAAGCATTATCCTCATGGCTTCATTCTATACTACTACAAGTTTGTCCAACAACGGGGGCGCAGAGGCGGGGAGGTTAATTAGGTGAAAGGCATGATAATCAACTAGAAGTCTAACAAACATCATATAGAACCATCTAGCATATTTAATATTGATACCAATATTCTTACCAGTAAGTGTTTTCAGTGGTTTAAGTATCTTTTAACCTACGATGTAGAGCTTTTACAAAGTCACCTTTGGTATTAACTACAAGGTATTTGTGCTGCCCAAACGTTTCAATGTTCTGGTTGTTGACCTTGAAAGTTAGAGGGACATGAGTTTTATCTTGGGAATGGAAAGCTCTGGATTTAGTTATAGAGATAAGACCACATTCAATACATTTAGCAGTGAGTAAATCAAATTGAGCTTGCTGTCTAGTTTGGGTATTTGCAACAATGCATATGTCATCGGCATAATGACGGCTTCGTGAGGTAGTGTGGGAATATCAGTTGCAAATATCAAACATTTGTGCGTCAGAACATTGAACAGTGTAGGGCTTAGCACTCCACCCTGGGGTGTACCCAACTCAAAGAGTGCACAATGGTTTCTTTTGACCCCCTTGAAAAGGACTGAGGCGGTTCTGTTACTCAGGTAACCCCTGAGCCATGTCAACAGTCTTCCCTTAACTCCAAAAGAAGCTAGTTATTTTACGATTATTTCTCTGCTGTATCAAAAGCAGTTTGGAGGTCAATAAATGCCGCCTGAGAGCTTGGTCCCTCTCCTCTCCTTACCTGATACAAAGAGATTCTATATACAGTACTACTCCCCAAATTAACAATAATAATAATAATACATATGCACAAATAAATCACATTAACGTGGTGTATCAATAAGAAAATCAGTAAGAGCCGTGAGGAGGGTTCGAACCTGTGGTGTAGTGGTGTATATTTATGTCATAAATATATTATTATCTCATTAATGATTCCTGAAACTGACATGTTGATGAAACTGCATGTTTGCTTGGGAATGCCCAGAGCGCAGGTTCGTATCCTCCTCATGGCTCCTGCTGATTTTCTCAATAATAATAATAATAATAATAATAATAATAATAATAACTAGTACTAATAACAATAATTATTAACCCAGGTGCAAGAGTGGGTCAACTCCTTATCGAAGTTTGGGTCACCAGACGTATACGGAGGTGAGCCCGGGGAGGCTCCTGCGGCCTCTACCGACGCCCCGCTGGTGGAGTGCCGCCCGAGGGCCTCTGTCAAATACTCAAGTCCGGTCCGCTTTGGGGTCTTAACAAATGGCTCCATTATGCGGGAGGCTTGTCCTTCTTCCTCTTCAACGTCGTCATCTAAACCCTCTGATGACCCAGGCAATGAAGATTTAAAATATCGGGACTTATCAGAAACTACCAGCAATTCAACGACGGACGGAGGAGCTTCAGCAGCCTCAACTGCAACAACAGACACAGTACCTCCGCCACCTCCTGTTCTAGAGACGGCAAGAGCAGTTCCTGTTAACATTAAAGCAACTGAGAGTGACCTGCCATTACCACCACCCCCATCACAGCTAATGCAACAACACCTAGGAATTCCGGGTCCTACTGTCATATCTATACACTCGGGTCGTGCCCTCAACAGCGGCTACAGCAGTGATGAAGAAGGAGGGTTCAGACCACGAACATTGCCAGGACCAGGACCTCGCAGATACCTCCCAACACACTTCTCCTCCTTCCGTTACCTGCCGCCCCCGCCAGAGTACCGCTCAGCGCTGGGTAACGCTGCACCTCTTGACTACCCGACCTGCCACACCATCTCCAGAGCGACAGCCACACTTCCACATGGCACAGTTCGCAGTGTTAAGAAACGTCGCCACATATCCTTTGTGTAGATACAAATAGTCGAGTAAACCTTTACACACCTAATTGCCTAAGAAAAACAATATTGTGACATTAATAATGGCATATTACGTTACTTGAGAGAGTGCAGACAGTCTTCAGTGTTCGCAAAGTGGTGTAAAATCCTTACCAATATCCGAAATCAACTTTTTCTTTACTGAAATAAACTTTTATTTAGCAGCAGTTCAAAAAATGATGAAAATGACAATATATTACCTAAAGACATCTTGCATTTTATATATATATATATATATATATATATATATATATATATATATATATATATATATATATATATATATATATATATATATATATATATATATGAAACCTCATGAAACACTGAAAATTCCAATACTATGCTTTACTAAATATATGTGTGGGACTCACATTAGATCCATTTAAGGAAATACTTGAATGTGTTATATCTTGTACACGTTCAGCAGTCTCTCCTACACAATTATCTACATATTGCGTATTTTCATATATGTAAATACTGTATGTAAATATTTTTGTCATAGGCCAAAATTACTTATTTTCATTGTGATAAAGGTGTATATATTTTTGACCTCGCATGAAGTTTGACAAAGAGTTCATGTTTTTATTAAATAAATATAACTTTTTTCAGAACGTTAGGAAACTTTTGTGCATTTTGAGAATGTTAGCTTTTGCACTTATTTATTTTTTGATCACCATTCCCTCCATGGCATACCTTTGTAGCATACCACTATATTGCTTGTTGCCGGAGAGCAAGCGACCGGCGGGCAGGTGTTGGGGGGGGGAGGGATGGTTGTCAGCAGGAGTGGTGCCGAGTGCCACCATACACCACCACTGTCAAGGTGTTGTCATGCACACGTGTTGTCATGTATAGGTATTACCATGAACATATGTACATTCACAGATGTTACTATGTATATGCAGGTGTTACCATGGACATACACAGGTGTTACCATGGACATGCAGAGGTATTACCATTGTAAACTTATGTATATAGTACTTGTGACATTAAACTTTTATTCAGATTTTGTTGTAAATCACTTAAACACATTGAATACTGGATCAAACTATCAACTTTACATATTAAACAATCCTTCTGACAATAATTTCAGAATCTAGATGTTTGGTATGAAAGTAAGTTAATGAACTGGTATGCAAATGAATGGAAGAGAACTGCATGAAAAGGGAGAAATTAAGATTAATTGGGAAGGATTGGGCAGAGAAAGAAAGGATGGGTGGCCTGCATTTTCCTAGACTTCTATAATGCAACGCCTCACTGGCGGCAAAATTGTAAACCGGGACATTATCATTATGCTGGGAATTAATAGGTGTAACCCTATTGACCAGACCACACACTAGAAGGTGAAGGGACGACGACCTCCACTCATTCTCGACTTGAGAATGGTCCAGGACGGACCGAAACGTCGTCGTCCCTTCACCTTCTAGTGTGTGGTCTGGTCAACATACTTCAGCCACGTTATTGTGACTCATCGTCTGTACAGGTATAATCCTATTTACTATACATATTTGCATTGGCATCAAACGTTCATTCAATTTGTATTGTTGCTGAACTCATTAGTACGTCCTTCAAACGACCTTTAAAACGTCAGATGTAACACAAACAAGGAACAACGGTGTCAAGCTCCTTGCTCTTTTTGCTGATGGGCGCGTAAGACACTTGTATTTCAAGGTACAGATATAATGGAATATCATTGGCTAGTAGAAAAAGTGGGTTACTGGTTGTCCATACAACATACTGTACTATCCACCAAATATAGTTCTATAAGTATTATAAGTATAGTTATTATAAGTTACTAGAGTATATAGTTACTATAAGTATAGTTGTGATGTAACTGCTTATTAGCCGACCTGGGACACGCATACACGCCAAGTGTGTCTGAAACATGGTTATCACCTGCACCGGTAAATTAAAAGTGTCATTTGACGGAGAGCGAGGTGGACCAGGAGGCGAGGGGACCACTCGCCTATTGGGCCTAAACCACACTTGTATCAGGAACACGAAAATTGCTCTTGTGCCATACTACCCCCAGAGCCGCTATTGCGTTATTCTTCGATCGGAGATGCTAGTGACCATTAAACAATGCAGCCTCAGTTCAGTGTAGATATTTTTGTTCCCTTCTTTTCCCTTACCACTTCAGGGGGTGTTGGGTTTTTATATAGCTTCAGGGCACTACCTCTCCCCCGACCACTGGGGATGGGGAGAGGTAGGCACCCCTAAGCACTCATATACTTCCCTAACAACACAAACTAAAATACATAAATGGTTAGTTGGCATATCTCACTCACAGGAGTTAAGATGAAAATAATAATGGTTAGTACAATGGAAAAATATTTTGTATTTGGTTTTCTTATATAAGACAGCACACAATGGGAAGGGTGCACAGTATACCATTGATGAGAACAAAGGCTGAAGGCAAAAGCAGCAGGGTGCCTAACCGGCAGGTTTGGTGACTTTACAACAGCATGTATGAAAATAAATTCATAGCCGAGCTCCTGGCAAGGCCCGGAAGCAGGAGGGTTATCATGTATGGGCTTGGTGGTCCCTCTGCCCGCCGCCTTACTCATGGGCTCCGAGCAGGTCGTCCGCCCTCCCGTGAGAAACCCTTCAGGTAAGTGGCTCCCTCGGTGACGACTCTGCATAGGTAGTTAGCTACCAGCTGTCCTGGCTGAGGGTCTCATCGTGACTATATTTCACCCTGTGCATCCATTGCACTGTGATCCGGGGGGTAAGGTGGTCTCCCCCTTGACGTGTACTTGGACTATATTATGTTGAGGAAATACGTCCAGGTTAGGGCTTCCACAGAGTAAATCTCAAGGTTGCTCTTGGTGAGGTCCTTATCTTGCAGCCCGCGTGCACTCTCCCTGGACCATCCCACTCTTCAATTCAGAGTGATTCACAGCAGGAGACACAGCGGCTGCCCTCCATGAACGGTGGCAGCAACACCAGCAGCAGTCACAGCAGGAGACACAACGGCTGACCCTCATGTATGGTAGCAGCAACACTATTTGCTCCAGCAGGAAGGTTAAATTATGTTGATCTTCCAGCCTGCGTTCAAGCAGAGCCGACCAACATTCTTGATGACTTGCTGAATCACAAGGACATTGGTGACTCTCGCTTCAGTAACGGGAATGGGAATAAGTGCTGTTGCTGTTGCTACTAAATTGTCACGAATATGTGGAGATTGTGGGTGACCTTGAACCCACGCATATTTGTGGAGGCATTCTAGACCTCTGTGTTGGTTTCAACGTCTCTCGCGTCTGGTGCACATCATCTATTGTAACAGATTTGTTGTCAGATCATCACCCTAGATTGACTACTCTATGTATCTGAAATATCATCCTGTCCGGTGGAACTCTTAAACGCAAACGGTTCAGTGTTCCTCCGGTTCGACGTGAAGACTTTGTTGCTCATATGTCAAAGTGGTACAGCACTTATGATCCCTCCACAGTCCGAACATTTAACGACGATCTAGTACAGAACATTCAGATATACGCTGACCCTTTAGATCGGCCCCAATAGTCGGAACGACATGAAAAGTTGTAAATATCATGCTATTACAATGACCCCCAAATTGCGTACTTTGAAACGCACTGCCAGACGAGTTGGACTTGCATATAGGAAAACACGTACGCCAGCAATGCTCAAGCTCTTTCAGAAAGCCTTAGCCAAGGCGAGAGAGCGCATGACATTTCAGAAGGACATAATTGCTCTGGAGGAATTGTAACACCGGGCAACAAAAGTCATTCTAGAGCTAAGACAACTCACGTATCAGGAACGGTTGAGAGCCACTGTGCTAACAACACTGCAAACCAGGCATGACAGGGTGGATCTCAATGAAACTTTTAAATTACCGAACAATTTGGAGGATGTTGATCCGGACAATTTCTTCAAAAGATCAGATGTTACACAAACAAGGAGCAACGGTGTCAAGCTCAACAAGCCACAATATAGGACAGAAAACAAGAGAGGCTTTTTCACCCACAGGGTTATAAACCCATGAAACAGCCTACCTGCCGAATCCGTAAATTTACCTGAATTTATCTGAGGGCCACTAACACTAGTTGCTCGACGAGGGCAGGAAGCCGGTGGGTTGTCAAAGTTGTTGTTGTCAGATGTTGTATGATTCCCTCCCTTAGGATTCTCTCCATGAGCTTGCAGATGTGTGATGTCAAGCTGATCAGATGGTAGTTTTCTGCCGAACTCTTTCTGCCTTTTTTGAAAATAAGGATAACATTTGCATATTTCTAATCTCTGGGAACTATTCCTCGGACTATGGATTTCCTGAAAAGGAGTTTCAGTGGTATGCATAGTGCATCTACCAATTCCTTAACGACTTTGGACTGAATTCCATCCACACCTGGAGCTTGTGAGTCTCTCAATGTGTCAATGTTCTTCATGATTGTGTCGCACGTTATGTGTATATCCCTTAATTCGTTCTCCTCACTTCCTTCAAACATTTGTGTAGGGATGGGATGTCATCCAAACTTTCCAGTGTGAACACTGATGTAAAATATTAATTCAAAGTGTTTGCTGCCCTTTCATCGTCCATTATAACTTGGTTAGTCTCATCTTTTAATGATCTTACAGAGTCCTTAGATTTAGTTTTACTTCGTATATAGGCATAGAATGACTTTGAGTCTTCCTTCATGTTTTGGGAAAGTTTTATTTTGACTAAGTGGCTGAATTTAATGTCCTTTATATATCTCATATCCATGATGTTCATTTGTGAATGTATACCGTCTCCAGAGGTTTGGTCTAGTTAAATCTCTTTTTACTACTTGTGTCATCCATCTAGTTCCCTTGCTTTGCTTTCTACTTTTCGGCACATATTTTTGAACGAGTTCAGTGATGATCTTTTTTAAATTTGTCCATGATGATTCCATGCCATAGTCACCTATCAGCTCCCTCCATGAGGTGTTTTGCAATTCTTCTCTCATTCATTGATAGTCTCACTGATGGTAATCTAGAAAGTCATCATCCTGGACCTTTTACGTGAGTTTCCGTAATATTATATCATCTTACAATATTGTGAGAACCCAACGGGGTGAGCTTTTCCCCGACCTGAATTTGATGGATCATACTCTCATTTGATGTTAGCACAAGGTCCAGAATGCTGTTACCTCGAGTGGGCTCTCTCACATGTTGTATGAGAAAGGAGTCCTGCACCAAGTGAAGAAATTGTTGCCCTTCTGCTTGCATTGTTAGATTTACCAAATCTATTGTCTCGTGGTTGAAGTCTCCCATTATTGTAATGCAGCATTGAGCACATTATGCAGGTAAATTCCAAAACTCTGTTGAACTTTAAAATCCAACTTGAAAAAAAATCATCAGGACAGGGGGGGGGGGACCTTTGACAAGCCGTCGACTTTCTGTCCTCTTGAAGGAAACTAGAGTACTCACCTAATTGTACTCACCTAATTGAGCTTGCGGGGATTGAGCTCTGGCTCTCTGGTCCCGCCTCTCAACCGTCAATCAACAGGTATGAAGTGTTATTGCCCTCAGGTAAATTCAGGAACAGTATCTTTTTTGCCTATAGTGTAGGGTACCCTAGCGTTAGTTAACTGTTGCGGGGTTGCATCTGGAAGAGATGATCAGTAGTTGGACCTGGAGTTGGTGTTATAGATTCAGCTACTGGGAACAAAAAGTTCCAAGTAGCACGAGTTATGGTGAGCCCGTAGTGGATTTACCTGGCACATGAGCGGGGCAATAACCGGACTTGGGGGCCAGGCTAACGTATATATATATGTACATAAGCTGCCTGTCCCCGATAATACTAATTCACTGGAATTAGTTGGCCTATGTATTCATTATAATATGCAGGCTTAGTGCTACGGTCACCTATTGCTCGACGTTTATATACTTTGAAAAGTCCTATATAAGCCCTTATATCTTTAAAACAATAAGGTCATGCAGGTATAATCGATAATATGAGGAGAAATAGCAGGAATTTGAGATAAATGTGATGTGAGAGGTTGTGTGGGCGGTGTGGAGGACTAGTTTGTGTGGCGGAGGGTGTAGGTGGTGCGGGTGTGTGCAAGGGCAGGAGGAGCAGGGCGGCCGGCTTGTGTGAGCAGCTCGTCACCACCAGCCACGCTATTCTCTTCTCTACCGCCTCTCCTCTCTACACCAGCCTCCAACACTCGCCCTCATGTACTGGAGTGGTCTCAGGTACGTCACCCTTCACCTCCGGCCCTCTAGTGTCTCCTCTACTGTGGTATTCTCGTAGGAGAGTGTGCCAGACAAAGGCGGTACCGGGAGGGTGGCGTGCGCACGGCCGCGGCGCCCTGCGCACCTCTACACCTTCTCTCCTGTCTCTCTCTCTCTGTAATGTCACCAGCAGGTGGAGGCTACCACGGTGTGGGCGCCGTGTGGGCACTGTGGCGGTGTGGGGCAGCGTCAAGTGTGAGGCGTGAGTGTGAGTGGTGGAGGTGGAGAGCCCCGCAGCGTGGCGGCGGCCGCTGCTGGTATTGATTAAGGATTTACAATGGTGTCTGGGCAGCCTCCAGGTGGGGCGTGTTGCTGCACCAGCTGGCCCCCGGGGCCCTGCTGGCACTGACCAGCCTGCCTCAAGCACACTTGAGGTTTACACCCCAGTGTGGGGGAGGGGGGGGGGTATACCACCACACTACCACACTACCACACTACACTACACTACACTCTGGCCTCGTGTCTTCTACACAACGTTTAAGCCTTGTATAATGTTAGGCTGTGATGGGTTCACTTGGGTTACCTGGTCGATACCTGGTTGATGGGGTTCTGGGAATTCTTCTTCTCCCCAAGCCCGGCCCGAGGCCAGGCTTGACTTGTGAGAGTTTGGTTAGGGTCACCCTTGTATATTGTTAGATTGTTTGTTTTAAAATGGTTTACCATTTTTATAATGTGACTTGTATCCATTAATTCATATGTTTTTCATATACATTATTAAACCTAATTCAAGCCAAGACGGGATGCATTAACATTACTACCTGTTGTCTGTGGACAAAATGTAAGAAATTAGTTAATGGATGAAAAGTTTATGTATAAAAGTTTATGGATGAATTGACCATTGTTAAGCCCCTGTATATATTGTAAAAGACATGGGGGGGGGGGGTACTGACGAGGCCTCCACGAGGGGGTTAGTTACGCAGACAATAAGCCCGTCTCTCGTTCACACCTTCCTGGTAGCTTTGGAAGCAAACAGGTTTACTGGGGAGGTTGCATCGGCCGAGGGGTGTCGCAGCGTTCCTAATTAGTGATGTTGAGGTAGGGTGGCCGTGTAGTGGTGCCGAGGTGTGAAGGAAGTGTGGGTGTTTACTGATGGAGGCGCCCTTCCCGGGGGTGACGTCCCGGGATCCCCACGTGGTGCCTCGGACGGTGGCCTCTGGGTGTGTGCTAGTAATATGGACTATCGCACTCGTTTAATTTGCCACCAAGATTCTCACAGAGATCGTTGAGTTGGTGTAAATTTTGTCCAGTTTGGTGTTCGTGCCATTGAATAAGTTATATATATTCTCTTCCATACTGTAGGTTCAGGACATGAATTACTAGGCCAATTTTAAGGACTAGCTTCAGGTGATGCTCCTGGAGATGGGGTGGTTGTATATGGCTAACTTATGCAAGTAGCCCCTCCCTGTGGAAACTAGTCATACCAAATGGGCACATTTGCTTGCACAGATAGATTTTGTAGGTCATTCTGGAGGTCATTCTGGCATATGGTTTGCAGAGTTACCAGGCACCGATAAAGGCCCCTGGGCACCGATAAAGGCCCCTGGGCACCGATAAAGAGTTACCTTGCGTTGATTCAGAGGGGGTCAATGTCCCCACGGCCAAGTATCTGACCAGGCCTCTTGGTTAATGATTGGGTCAACCAGGATGTTTGATGCGGCTGTTCACACCCTGACATATAAATTACAGCTTGATTGATCAGGTATCCTTTGGAGGGATTTATAGAGTTCTCTTAAACACTGAGAGGTGTTCTCTTCTCTCGCTGTTCCTTTTGTGACCGGGTACCTGGCAGCAGGTAGTGAAAGCCGCTAACAAAATGCTGCATTGATCTTTGCCATGTGAAAAGTGGGCAAGTGTTAAGAGTAAACTTGGACAAAAACTAACAAATTTACTACAAAAAAAAAAAAAGAAACTGATTTCCAACAACAATTAACTTGCGGATCTTGGCTCCTACACAAATAGCAAAAATAATTAAATGAACACGTGAAAGTTACATTAATCTGTTTGTACTGTGACGGGTTGTGGTATCGCAGTTATACTGAACCAAGATGGTATGGCTCTCCCTCACACAAATAAAAAAAAATGCTGCTAATGGCCTTGCAGTGTGTAAGTCGCAGGTGGAAACAAATTAAAATCATCAAATAAATTATTTAAACAATTTACAGAAATATTAACGAACAAAAATGACACATGACAATACTTGGCTATTATATAGCATATCAAATAAGTAAATGAAAGTTTAACTCTAAAAAGATATACTGGTGTACTGAAGATAGCTACCATACCACCACGGCATCAGACACACGGCGTTGGCTGTAGTCAGAAGACAGGTGAGAGACACCAAGGTGTTCCAAGAGCACTAAGGGAGAGACTGGCTCTCCAGGGAGGCAGCACCCTTTATATAGTCCGGTGGTGATGACTCATCCAGTGTCAACACAAGGTGGACATCTGGTCAACTAGCAAACTGCTCGTTTGTGGCTGGCGGCGCCTTTGTGTTGAGCTGCACCACTGCCAGTTGAAGGCGGCTAACTGCTTGTTTGTGGTGGCAAACTACCGGTTAGCAGAGGCGCCTGGCTTGCCTCCGAGTTGTACCAGGCCGTGCCAGGCCCGGGGGGGTACGGAGAGGTGGTAGGACTGATGACTCATCTGGGCCGGTATAGCTGTAGACTTCTAGTGCAGAGGCATTAAAGGTGAAGGGAAAAGGCAGTTCCACTGCTATGCAGGGGATTCACGTGACAGTACAATATGAACAACTTTTGCTTACGAAAGAGTACATGTAAAACATCACAACCTGGGCACGAAACGTCTGGGAGGCAGATCATGTCCAGCTTGCAATGTTGACCCTGGAGCACCTGAGACTAAGACGGTGCTGGTTGGGGGTATATATAGCCCCTGCTAATGATGTTACATCCCGTGGTAACGTTGCTGCTAATGAGGAGCCGGCAGGGTAACTACTGCCGGTGAGGTGTCTGAAACAACAATAATTTGTTTCTAATGTTTGTTGGGATGGTGTTGAAGAGCTGTGGACCTCTGATCAGTGTTCTTTGATTGTGCCTATGTCACCTCTACTCTTCACTGGTTCTATTCTGCATTTTCATTTGTACCTTTTGCTCTAGTATGTTATTCTACTGTGCAAATTTGGGACCTGGCCTTCAAGTATCTTCCATGTACTGTATATATTATTTAATACCTTTCTCGTCTCCTTTCCAAAGAATACATTTTGAGAGCTTTGAGGCGGTCCCAATAATTTAATGTTTTATCATTTCTATGCGTGCCGTTTAGGTTCTCTGTATTCTCACTAATTCAGAGATCTCTCCTGCTCTGAAAGAGGAAATGAGTACCAAGCAATACTCAAGACGGGACAGTACAAGTGATTTCAATAGTATTAGCATTGCTGTTGGGTCTTTGGATTTGAATGTTCTCATAATCCATCCTATCATTTTCCTGGCCGCCTCTATATTTGCTCCGTTATGTTCACTATATCAGGTTGTCAAACATCATAATTCCCAGATCTTTTACTCCACTAAGTACTTGTACTAGTAATTACTAATTACTGTACTCCAATAATTACTGGTACTTCACTAATAGCACTAAAACAATAAGTGGTCTAAGGCATGTTCTTGGGACTACCCAGGTTTGAATCCTCCTCATGGCTCTCATTAATTTTTCTCATTGATACATCATGTTAATGTGATCTCTTTTCGAAATGGAGAGAACTTGCTAAGGGCAATTGGCTCGTGCAACGTAGCTGCTATTTATACCCAGTCCAACATACTCATTTGTCTTAACTATGTTTTAAACATCAAATGATCCCATGTCTCTCTTGGTAATATAAATCACCAACCCTATTTTCAAACTAGTATTTACCCAGTTTTTTTCTGAATCTAAACTTATCTAATTTGTATACTGTACGTTGCTTCGTGTTCATAAATTTGAATTCCATATAAATATCCTTTTGAATACTTCACTCATGTCCCCTTTTACTCTACATTTTGAGAGAATGTAAATTTAGCTTAGCTCTTCATAAGAAAAATTTTCTGATCCATGTGATTAATTTCTCCATACATACAGTATTAGTTTTGCTTATTCTGTAGTACTGTATAGTGTCCAAAGCTGAACTGTGTATAAATTTTTTTTTCTGTACAGTGCTGCTGCAAATGCAGCTGCTGCATACCAAACTGGTCAGACTGGCTACCCTGTTGGCCACACCCCTACTGGTACATACACTACGCAGCGGGCAGCAGGATCTACCTACGATACTGGGTATCAGACTGCTGCAGCTGCTGCAACCCATTCCACTGCAGCCGGTACTTACCCAAGTGCTGCTGCTTCTGCCACATACGATTATGGTTATGGCCGGACCACACAAACTGCAGCTGCTGCCGCTGCAGCAGCTTACGACTCTTCCAAGACCTACTATGCACAGCCATCTTCTGCTACTGCTTATACTGGTGCAGATACTCACTACCACAGTAAGACAATAACTATGATTGATATATAGTAGTGCAATATTCATTTATATTGATATAATTTTTTTAATTGCACAAATATTTTTAAGTTATACAATTATTTCCTACTTTTCTGTTCAAAGTTGTAAAGTTTTTATAAGATATGCATTGTTTCAATCCATTTGTTAGGTGAGGAGATTTTGATGCCGGCTTGTTTGATTTGGAGAAATAAGCTTCATTCTGAGAAAGCAGCAGTTTTTAGTGCAGTATTGGTTTAGCCATTTAGTATTAATGTGAAATTCTTATGTGCTCGTACATAGCACAAGGGTAAACATCTCTTTTTGGTATTCTAAATTGTATCAAGAATTTTGGTAGTGGGGAGCTATCCTAGATGTAGAGCTAAAAAACTGGGAACTTACTAGTACTATGTTTTTCAAGCCTGAGAATGCCCATCTTTTACGGATGTGCACTTTGTGTTCACACTTTGAGATTTCAACTATGGTGATTTCTATGGTTTCCCATTTTAAACTGGCAGATTTAAGCAATAACAGCAGGGATAAAATTGACAAAGCAGACAATGAGTCAAAATAACATGGCTTGAAAATGATTTCCATCTTCATTTCCATCCAATTTTTCAAGACACCCTATTGAATAATAATACTGCCCCCCCCCAAAAAAAAAAAAAAATTCGACAAATACAGTATGTAAAATACAGCGGAAACTCTCGCTCTATGCCTGGCCATGGGCTGCCGTCACTGGGTGATTGCTCCATGAATTGACACCATTGCAAGATTCCCTCACTCCACCATGGCCAAAGTCAGTCGCATACTATGATTTTTTATATTTTTCTGTGACCAGGAAATAGATTTTAACAACTTAATAAAAAAAACGTGCACAGTAGTAGGTTGTCATGGTAATTAGGGTGAGCTGTGCAGGGGTAAACACAACACTAGTTCATTTGGATGCAGTGAACATTTTCATTACTGGTAGTATGATCATTATGATCAGTTACAACAGACGCTTTCTAGTATAGTGACCCCATGTATATGCTGGCATGGTATTCATGAGCAAAATTCAACCAAAATTTGTTTTTATTTTTATACAATGGTAGACTGAATGTAATGGAAGTGGTACAGGAGAGGGTGGGTAGCACCTCACCATTTCATAGAATTAGGTGTACATATCTTCTTTACATACTGTGGTACTATATAATCTTCCAAGCTTGGTGCCACTTTCTGATAATTCTTGTGCTGCTGTCACCTATCTGATCTATGCTACATAATTTGTGATGTTATTCAATCCTTGTTTCTTCAGTCACTGTCTGCCCATCTTGGTCTAACTTATCAAAATCATTTGAATAATTTGCCAACATTACACTCTAACATCTTTACATTTCATTCTTTACTATATTTTACCACCGTATGCTTCTGGCTGTTCATGCCTACTGTGCTAATTCTAGATTTTCAGTCATTGAATATCGGCGTTTTTCCATTCAGACTAATATTTTCATGTTTATTCCATTCATACTCGGCAATAATTAAGACAGTGTTAGTGTACGTTGTGTCCTGGAGGTAAATTCCTTCAGAAATGAGTAAATTTTCAACTGTAAGTTTGGTAGTTTGTCAAGAATTTTGAGTGCATAGGCAAGTAGATAAAAAATTGAACAGAGAAATGGGAACTGATTGTTTTAAATTTAATATATATGTTTCCAATAAGTGTGGGATCATGAAAGACCTTAGATGTTTTCTCTACAGACAAAGCTGCTTATACCAATGCCAGTGCGTACACCACAACATCACGCCAGACAACTCCTGTTGTGACCCCGAAGGCGAGCTATACTGGAACATACCCTGGAGCTGCAGCTGCTGCTGCAACAGCTACCTATAACACCTCACCTTATGCTGTTCAAACAACAACTGCAAATAAAGGTAACTTTTTGGGTTTGTGTTGAAGTAACTATATAATGAAGTGCAAGTATGTGGCATTGTTAAAAGTAATGAAATCCTACTACACTAACTTTTTATTGAACTGTTAGAAATACTTTTAATTAAGGGAAAGGGAAAATAAGAACATAGGGTAGGAAGCTGATGCCTTATTATGTGTTGGAGCATTATGGAAAGAAGTTAATCAGGGAATTTCTAGGGATAAGGGAATTTCCAGAGGTAGCCTGGCTACCTCTGGAAATCGGGGAGTAATGCAAGGCAATCGGGGACAAACGTAAGGCACACTTACATTTCTCCTTGATTGCTTGTTTTCAGAGGTTTCGTTTGGGGGGCTTTTTGTTTTATAATTTGTCGCTTGACACCCCCTCCCCCGTTGTGCTTGGAGGTTCTTCTGTTTTATCTTATTAGACTTTGCCTAGGGTGACTGCAGTTGAACCCCCTTGCCTTGCCTTTGGTTTCAAGTAGCCGGGGTTGCCTATTCCATTCAGGGATAACTGGCATATCATTCAAAGTGCAGGGTAAAAGAGCCCTGCAGACAATGGAAAACCCATATTTCATTTGGTTGTACTATGTACTTCTGAGCCTGCTCCAGTTTTGTGCGAATTTGAGGGTTGTTCATTGCCAATGTCACCTGGTGACGTTCATACGTTCTGCCCCTGCCATGCTGCCTGTTGGGTTGGTGGCATCTTTGACCCCGAGTCATGTGGAACTTGTTCCCACCATGCGATTCATCTAACCCATTCCTCAGTTGAAGCCTAGAGGTTTGAGGCAGCAATGACTTTACACTTGAGGTTGTCAGAGTTGCAGCGGTCTAGATTGTGTGGTTGGTTGGATGACCCAGATTTACCCTGTTTGGTGTTTAGGGACTTGGATTTGGAGGTGTTGGTCAATTTGACTGTGGTTCCATCCGCACCTCTTCCATTCCCGGTGGGCTGGTTTCACCGTTTTCCTTCCCCCTAATGCTTCCAGTTTCAAAGCATTTGAGGGTTTTGGAATTAGGGCAGAGTTTAGCTCGACGATGTGGCTTAGGCGACTGGGGTTTGCCCCCTTCTGATACGGGTGTGGAGGCAGTTGAGCCTCTCGATCCCAACGAAGCTTTGGATCTTCCAAGCTGACCCCTTCCTTGGAAGCTTTTCCTTTGAATTTTCCTTCCCAGGCAGTGGGTGTGGATGAGGGGCTCAGAGGGGCCACGGGGCTCGGGGGGAATAGGATCAGGGCCCTTGGGGTCCCATTTGACCCTTTGTGGGCCTTTCTACCTTCTGCAAAGGGTCTTTTGTTGCAGGGTGACAGGTTTTTGTATCCCCCCTTCCCTGTGTGAGTGAGTTGGGTGTGGCTCCTCCCTGGGGTCATTTCAGTTTGGTGTCATTTGTTCTATTCTATATGGTTAAAGACCAAAATGTTGTTGAAATATAGAAATAATTCAAACTTGTGTAGTAAATGATAGAACTTTTTCTCTATGGTTAAATGGTTTTCGATGTATATTTTCTTTGTAAATGCTGCAGGTGTGAATTTATCACTATATTAATCTGTAATTGCATTCCATTCTAACTGATAATCTAGTAAAAAAATGGTATCTTGAAGATTTTGCTTAAAATGTTCACTTTATAATGTACTTTTCAATTTGAAACAGCCACAGCACTTCCTGTGTACATGCAGCAAACCTCACAGCCGGCTGCAACTGTTGCTGCTGTTAAAACTACTGGCAATACATGGCAGACTTTCAAGAAGCCTGGGGCTATGCAGGGGAAAACACAAAAGCCCAAGGCACCTCCAAAGCCACAGCAACTTCATTACTGTGATGTTTGTAAAATAAGCTGTGCAGGACCTCAAACATACAGAGAACATCTAGAGGGTCAGAAACACAAGAAGAAAGAGGCGGCTGCAAAGGCTGGGCCAACACCATCCCGTCATGGAGCATCACTGCGTTGTGAGCTGTGTGATGTAACCTGTACTGGTGCGGATGCTTATGCTGCTCATATTCGAGGTGCCAAACATCAGAAGGTAAAAATACAAAAAGTGAAAATAGTTTTATAATTCAATCATATTAAAAATATATGTATATAAATATTTGGTATAATTTCTAAAGTGCCTTTACAGTGTACATGTAAAGGCTCTGCAAATGGGTTGTACAATATAGGCAGTCCCCCTTCCCCCTTCCATTTTACTATAAATAGGTTGTTCTGAAAATAATGTTTTTGTAAAACATTTATTTGGAATGGGGAAAAAATCCCATAGGTGCAATGTTATAAATGAGGAATGTGTTCCTAGACCATCTTCACAAAAGCAGTGATTTTGTGACATAATTTAAAACAATGCAGCATATTAATTATCTTGAATGATGGAATTAATCTGCTTGTCATAAGTGGCTGTTGAAGAGTGAAGTGATATAGTAGCTAAAGGTTGTGGCTTCAGAAGTTGGTGATGCTCGGGCAATGGGTGGCAATGTGTTGGTAGCAGAGGTTGGCTGGTTATTTTCAGTCACTGGCTTTTCTTGATGTGGGAGGGTGCAAATTATCAGGGGGAAAGCACCAAGGCATTATGACTATAGCACTTAGAAGGGGTCTGGAAAAGGATTTGGGATGGGATGGGGGAAAGGAATGATGCCCAGTTACTTGGACAGTCGGGGATTGAACACTGATCTGCACGAAGCGAGACCGTTGCTCTATCGTCCAGTCCAAGTGGTTTGGTTTCTTGATGTGGGAGATCATGGGCGGGTGTCAGACACCTGTGGGTCATCGTCAATCTTGCTAGCTGCTGTAGAAGTTGATGGTTTTGGGTCTGACCGTTTCTTGAAACATTGTTTAGGGTACCAAGAGTGATGTTTTTGAGTGGAAATTGCTGGGCTGAGTTAGCAAATATGTTCTTGAGACACTTTGCACAACTATCTTTTCTATGTAAATTTGCTTATAGGGTACAAGTTCATTTAATAATTTTTGAGATGTCTTGATGTCTTTAAACATTGCCAATCAATCATCCATCACCTTAAATGCCTCTGCCATTTCCTTGACTGAATTGTTTTGCTGGGGGTGTCTCAACCACAAACTCCTTCAGAACAGCTTTATCTTAAACCTTTGCTTCCTCCAATTCCATAAGAATGTCACTTGTGAGCTTTTCTGAACGAGTCCAACAACTCGGGTAGTCAGTTCCTTTAACTGTTTTTCAAAACCTTAGAAATTTATAAATTGAGGTAAACCTTTTCAAAATCACCATTCACATTGGTCTCTAACTTCATCCCACACTATTCCCATGTAACTGGCTGACTTGTAAACATAATAGCTTTGCTAGAATTCCTCGAGGGAAATGTCTGTAATGACATTGACTTATGCCAGGCACTTCATTCCTGGCAAAAGGTTCTATGGGTGTGATAAGTCTTAAATGATCTTGTCAACCTCGGTGATTGCAGCACCGGGGTTGTGTTTTTTGGCAAGAATATAACCATGACATTTTGGCTCCATCCCTGTATCCTTTCCCTGCTGATGAGATGTGCCCTGCTTCTGTAAGGTCAATAGATTCTTGCATGCAGAGTACATGTGTATGATGATTAACCTGTGAATCATTGATGTATCCACTATCAAAGAAAAAGTATTAGATGAAACAAGATATTGAACTTATGTAGGTAGTATTTGGCTTTGCCAAATATGCTTAATGCAAAATTATGTATTCCTTATGAGTTGGAGAATAAACAATGTTTAAGGCAGAATGATCTTGTGTTACCTGGTTATACGTACGAAACTATGGTGGAAGTGCCTTCAACCTCTTTGGGGATGATATATTTTGAGATAATGGTTTGATAATACACTTCCAAATCTCATTAAAATTATAATGCAATGGAAAATTTAAGAATAATTTACTTAAGTTGAAACATTTGATTTAATTTCATTTACAGGTAGTTAAACTACACCAGAAATTAGGCAAGCCAATTCCATCGACTGATCCTGTTGTGGTTGGAGGTACAACTAAGACATCAACTACTACAGCTGGAGCTACTGTGGGTGCCAAGACAACTACAAGTGGAGGAACAGCTGCTGCCACAGGTACCCTCACAGCTACAGATGGAAAAAAGGATGACCTAAAAGATGATCTATTAGACCTTAAAGAGAAAGATGTCGAGCCAGTTGGACAAGAATATATTGAAGAAATTAAAAATGAAGAAGGTATGTAAATAATGATATTTCTGCTTATTGCAACCTCAAATATGAATTAAATTTGTAGTAGGCTTCAATTAATGGCATATTTTCCCAATGCATGGATATTTGAATACAAATTGGCTATTAAATTGTAAAAGTTATGCACAGTGAGCTAGTGGGGGAGCGAGTTGCTGTAGTCACCCCCACACAAACATGCACTTAACACTTTCGCACCCCCTTCGATGGTAAAAAAAAAAAGCGGTATGTGCGCGGAGCGTTTTTGCTGAGTAAGCGTAAAAACAAAAATGTGTGTACTCTTTTTACTCTCCTTACCTTAGTTCTTGAGCTACGTATTTCATTTTGGTACCAATGTGTTCGCAATAAAATTCTCTAGAAGAACATCAGTAAAAAGTGTCACGAAACATATAGGGATACCAGCACCAAATAAATAACTACGAAGATGACTCGCCGTGAGCGCCCAATAGCAACAAAATGTTTTTACTCTTGGGATTGTTATCACCTCCACACTTGTCCTACAGCGTTAATTTTGGTATCAATGGACTCGCAATGAAATTCCCAACACGGTGATATGAATATAAGCGTAGAATAATGATTGCAGCCCGCCTGCAAGAGTGTGGGAAGTGGTGAAATTGTTACCCAGTATCGGTGACGGGACGACGCACGGCGCTTTGAAAGTTTATACTTATTTCACTCTCATGACATTAATTTTCTATGTACGTCATTCATTTTTGTGTCAATGTGTTCGCAATAGAATGTTCTATGAGCCCATAGGTAAAAAAGATCAACAAAGCGTAAGATAGAATAGCGCCAAATATAAAACAACGCTGGAACATATCAGTGAGCGTCAAACACACATGAAATGTTTTTACTTTTGTTATGTTTGTCAAGTTTATACTTGTTGCACACAGTTATTTTTGGTTGTACATTGATCGGAATAAAATTCCCTAAACAGACATATGCATATAATACATGATATGGGGGAAGCATTACCAGTATAAACGGCTAAAGTCACCCACCTGCAACCCGTTTGGGACATACCATTTGATCGAAGTGGTCCACACCTTTCATGAACTTATTGTACCATGCAGCCTAGTGGTGAGAAAGAGAGCCTCATGGCGCGCAGTTTGAAACAAACCCAAAGTAAATCGGATAAAAATTGAATTTTATAAAAATATTTTAAAAGAGGACATAACTTTGTCCACTATGCGGGAGCGGTTAGCGAAACAGGACTCCTCAGTGAGTCCGGTTAGCGCGAAAGTGTTAAACTCAAATGAGCTCAAGTAATGTAAGAAACTACTACTATATGCTGTTTAAAGAACAAGTATGACTGGCAGATAACACAAAATGTTGGGAGGTATCAATGCTCAAGGTATTAGCTATGAAATGGAGCTCATTTTACCTTGTCAGTGATGGTCATGAATTGTTTCATATGTTGCAGTACTAAAGTTCTTTCTAATAACTCTGTGGCTCATTTGGGCACTCGGTTGCCACCTGTATCCCCACGTGTGTGTGCGTGTGTGAGATTGGCATTTTTGCACGTAGTGTAGCCTGTAGATGAGCACCTCTGATTCCCTGCAGAACCATGCATCCACTTCTTTATTGACATTTTTCCTTATTTTGACCCTTTGTTTTATTATTTTTTTTTTTTTTTTATAAGCATTATGAAAGGCTAAAGCTTTCATGAGGGATGTTTCAACACCATCACAAACGATGATGGTGTTGGGGAAGGAAAAGGGATTGGTCATCTTTCATAGTATTTATATGCAGAGGAAATCTGATATGAGTTATTGCAGCAAAAGTTTAAAAATTTGCACATTTTCTTGTCCAATAAATATTTACGTGTTGAAGCTGCATCTGTGCCAATGCATGAAAGGCAGACAACCAGTGCTGCAGTCTCAACCACGTCTTAATAAATATGTAGAACCCTTTAAGCCCAACTGAAATCTAGAAAATTGTTATACAAGTATAGTAATATTAATTCTTTTGTGATCCTTAGGTGACTGTACAATAATTGATGTGTAAAGATTTTTCCAAGGTCAATAATAGGCCTTATATATAGTGATAATTTGCAACGCTTCGTTTTGTTATGTTTATAACTATTCTCTATCAGACCATCGCCACTCGAATATTGTGCTCATGGTATAAACTGTGTTAAGTTATTAATTTATAACTTCATCATTTGAAACCCTAATACTGAGAATTATTGTTTCAGTACACTTTATCTTAAAGCCATTTTCAATATCAGTTTTTCTAGAGTATTAGCTAAGTCTGTATATATAGCTATTGGCTGATTTTTTTTATTGGTACAGCTTTAATTAAAATCTCTTATGGTGTTGTGCATGTACCTAATAAGGCAAAAAAGAAAAGGGCCAGGAAGGTGATGGCTGGTACTTGTTTTGGATGTATTAAGTGCTGTTGGAATGAATTATATCTTCCCCCAATGTAGTTCATTGTGCAGTTTCCACTGTCAACACTTTGAATGTGTGTGTATTTGCTGAATGCAAAAGCTGGTTCTTCCCTACCTAATATCTTGTTGGAAATGGCATATAGGATTAACTTCTGCACATTTAATTAAATATTGTATATGATCTTTCCTTGTAGGCAAAGTGATTAGTTTCAATTGCAAGCTCTGCGAGTGTCGTTTCAATGATCCTAATGCAAAAGAAATGCATATGAAGGGTCGCCGTCACCGATTGCAGTACAAGAAAAAAGTTAATCCCGAGCTTGTGGTGGAAGTCAAACCATCTCTTCGCCAACGTAAACTACAAGAAGAAAAGTTGCGCCGCCAGCAGGTAAGATGCTAATGTAGATTAGGTTTAAATAATTGTATGATATTTACAATTAACCATTTCATGACAATTTGGTAAATGGGTTTATTTTATAAATGCAGTGGAGTCCTACTCTAAGGAAACCATTCATGCTAGTAATTTTCACTGCAAAACAATCTCCATTGCATTCAAATGATAGACATGGTCCACACGAAATTTCCCAATTCTCTCCTGTTGCAGTCAATTAAAAAAGATTTTTTAGCAGAATGAAATCCTTCTATTGCAATTAGACCTTAGGTGATAGGTACCATTTTGGGTAGGACACTACCGTCTGTGTTGGTGCATGTTGCAGTATTGTGTCCGAAAAGTCTACATACGTGTGTATAAATACCCTCATAAAAATGGCAAAAATGCCATGTTACAAGTTGGGCACATAAGAGTATGAACTTAATTTTATCTTAAAGGATTTTTGTTCATCTGTTTCATCACTGGTCAAACTTTTTTACTCAAATAATGGCAGTTATTATTATTATTATTATTATTATTATTATTATTATTATTATTATTATTATTATTATTATTATCTGGGTGGGGGGGACCCTTGACAGCTCCCTGTAGCTGTCTTGCTGAGATTGCTCAGTGTAACAACTCACATGAATTGTTTGTGTTCTGTTTTTTCCCAACGGCGACCAGAAGCAGAACCTGGCCCCTCAAAGATACAGAAAGCAAATGATATTCCACATTTTCACTGGGAAAGGATCTTGAAAGTCACTGAAGCTTTAAAACCTTGGTCCATAAGAATCAAAGCTTTGAAACTGATAAATAACTCTACCTTACCTTGAGGTGTTTTCGGGGCTTAGCGTCTGACAGCTGGTTGGACAGCGCTTCGGATTCGTAGTCCTGAAGTTCCGGGTTCGATCCCCGGTGGAGGCAGAGACAAATGGGCAAAATGTTTCTTTCACCCTGATGCCCCTGTTACCTAGCAGTAAATAGGTACCTGGGAGTTAGACAGCTGCTGGGGGCTGCTTCCAGGGGGGGGGGGTAAGAAAAAGGAGGCCTGGTTGAGGACCGGGCCGGGGGGACGCCAAGCCCTGAAATCATCTCGAGATAACCTAAAGATATAGCGTCCCCACGGCCCAATCGTCGACCAGGCCGCCTCGTTGCTGGACTGGTCGACCAGGCTGTTGGACGCGGCTGCTCGCAGCCTGACGTATGAATCATAGCCCTGTTAATCAGGTATCCTTTGGAGGTGCTTATCAAGTTCTCTCTTGAACACTGTGAGGGGTCAGCCAGTTATGCTCCTTAACTTGCAGTTAACCAGCTTGCAGTCTATCCCCAGGCCCATGATCACAAATATGCTATTCTGTGATGTTTTTAAATGTGTTTGGCTGGTATTCATGCTTGTGGGTATTGGAGGTCAAAAAGGGTCATGGCAGCCAGGTATTTAGTAATGTCCCTATTCCTATCAGGTCCTGTTTTTCCCTGGGCCATGTTTCCTGGCTGACAGTCTCTCCTTCGTATTAGAACTTGCCACCCCCTTCTTGCATTTCTCAGGTTACTTAGCTACAAGGAGCCTCTAGAACTCCGGCATTAAATGTAATGTAATGTCTTTTTTCTGGTATCTCCCTGGTGGCTCCCTGGCTCCCTCCCTTTCAGGTTCATCATGTTTGTTGGGGTGATTTTTATCTGTTCCAGAACTGACTTTGAAGTTGACAAAGAAGTGAGCACTCTCGGTCAATTGGTGGTGGCGATCGATACCAGCTTGTTAAAACTAGATTAAATTATTGTTTGGAGGGTTGTTAGGCAGGTACATGACTTCAGTTTTTGTGTATCCTGTATCTCTAAAGCTTTCTAGATGAAGTGGCAGAATGTCATTTGCTCAGCCCCTCTACTAGGGGGCCAGGCTCTGGCTCTGGTCTCTGTTAAGCCAAACAAAATTCCTGCAATGGATATATATGACTATAGTATGAAGCAATTTCAGTGAGATAGCAACGGGGAACCATCAGGACTCGACCAGAAATATGCGTTACGTTACGTTCATTATTTTTAAATTTTACATTACATTCCTTGAGTTTTTAATTTGCTCTGGTGGTAGATTCCTCTTTCTCAGCCTACCTGCATAATTTTATTGACAATGCCGGGTGGGGGTGGACCACCGTAAAAATGCCGCAGCCCAGGAGTTGAAGGCTTTATATGCATGGTAAAATTAGTTGAGAATTGATATATTGAATTTTGTTTTGCCTGTCATTTTGTAATCGTTGAGTTTTATAACTTCATTCTGAAGCCTTTTGCAAATTGCTTAGAACTGGTTGGCAAAGTGCATGGCATTTTCAAATTAGTAATTGCTCTTGGGAAAAACAAAACAAATGTGGTATCAGGTTATGGCAGTATTTTATTAGAACTTTCTTTAACATTGTTTTTGTCTTCTTGCAATGAGAATGTTTTTGTTGACTATAGAGATGTGCTATATATTATAATTTAGTTTAGGCATGATCACATTGGTATTCTGATCTGTTCACTATGTCAAGTTCTGTTTGAGCACTGCTGATGTGTATTATTATTTTTAGAAGTACAGTGATTGCATGTACAGTATTAAATTATATTATATTTTTGTACTAGCATTATTTTTATTGCCCATTTTCTTTTGTTAACGGAGTAAAGTTTTGATGTAGAATTGTTTTATTCGTTTATTTTGAGCATGATAATGTACTCCTCTTAAGTTAAGTGTAAGCATTGCTTGTAAATAGCCTGGTTTGCACCAGCTGCGTGAGGAGATGTGGAGGCGCCGGGAGGAGGAACGACTACTGGAAGAGGAGGAGCGGTGGTACTGGGAGGAGCGAAGAAGGTACGAAGAAGAATGTGAATATCTAGACTGGTGTCGTCGGTATCCTCGAGGCCCACCAGGACCCCCACCTATGATGCCTCCGGGCATGCCAAGACCACCCTTCATGCCTGGGATGCCTCCAATGATGGTAAGATTTCCATTAACACTTTCCGCCTCACGGCGAAGGTAAAAAAAAAAGCGGTATGTGCTCACGGCGTTTTGCCGCGTAAGCATAAAAACAAAAATGTGTATACTCTTTTTACTCTCCTGACCTTAGTTCTCGAGCTACGTATTTCATTTTGGTACCAACGTGTTCGCAATAAAATTCTCTAGAAGAACATCAGTAAAAAAAAGTCACGACACGTATAGGGATACCAGCACCAAATAAATAACTATGAAGATGACTCGCCGTGAGCGCCCAATAGCAACAAAATGTTTTTACTCTTGGGATTGTTATCACCTCCACACTTGTCCTACAGCGTTAATTTTGGTATCAATGGACTCGCAATGAAATTCCCAACACGGTGATATGAATATAAGCGTAGAATAATGATTGCGGCCCGCCCGCAAGAGAGGGAAGTGGTGAAATTGTTACCCGGTATCGGTGACGGGACGACACACGGCGCTTTGAAAGTTTATACTTATTTCACTCTCATGACATTATTATTCTATGTACGTCATTCATTTTTGTGTCAATGTGTTCGCAATAGAATGTTCTATGAGCCCGTAGGTAAAAAAGATCAACAAAGCTTAAGATAGAATAGTGCCAAATATATAACAACGCTGGAACATATCAGTGAGCGTCAAACACACACGAAATGTTTTTACTTTTGTTTTGTTTGTCAAGTTTATACTTGTTGCACACAGTTATTTTTGGTTGTACAGTGATCGGAATAAAATTCCCTAAACAGACAAATGTATATAATACATGATATGGGGGAAGCATTACCAGTATAAACTGCTAAAGTCACCCACCTGCAACCCGTTTGGGACATAATACCATTTGATCGAAGTGGTCCACACCTTTCATGAACTTATTGTACCATGCAGCCTAGTGGTGAGAAAGAGAGCCTCATAGCGCGCAGTTTGAAACAAACCCAAAGTAAATCGGATAAAAATTGAATTTTATACAAATATTTTAAAAGAGGACATAAATTTATGTCCACCATGCGGGAGCGGGTAGGCGAAACAGGACGCCGGGAGGAGTCCTGATCCGCAGAAAGTGTTAAATACCTGTACTTGCAAAATTAAAAGATAGGCTAGTTGTACTAGATTATTCTGTAACTCTCCCCGAAGTCATACCTTGTGCAATTATCACTCAATTATTAGTTTATTTTCCATAACTGTGTTGAAGGTATTAAGATTGTTTAATTAAATACCTAATAAAAAAAGTAAGAAGTGTAATATTGACAGGAAGAGTGTTTGAGGCATGTCAGTATGATCTTGGGAATGAGAGAGAAGGCAGGGGAAATAGATAAGTTGGACAAGGATAGCCTCTTCAGACTGAAAGAAAGCAGGACAAAACATGTGTGAAAGCTGATAGTGCAAACGAGCTGAAGTTACATAAGAAAGTACAGAGTTAACTACCCTGTACGGGTAGTTAACAAATGAAATGTTCTAAAAGAGGGAGTTGTGGAAACGACTGCCATCCACAACGTTAAGGCCCGATTCAACTAAAAATTTGAGAGTAGTTAGGCTGTAATGCAACTGGTACAAGGTTAGGCAGAGCATAAAGAGCTAGACCTCACTACCCAGTAAATACTGATAAGTAACGGGTTAAGAGAACTGAACCTAGCGCCCCTAGAGGTGAGAGAAAAGAAAGGGATGTTATTACTACATACAAAGTACTGAGGGAAATAGACACTGTTCAAGGGCAGTTTACTTAAATTGAAAAGTGGGACTAGGGATTCATAGTAGTCATGTGAGATGTAAGGCAATCATGTGTTGGAAGTTAATGATGTTGAGATTAAAGGTGATGCGGTACATTGAGTTTCAAAAACTTCTTTGAGTTCTTGGGTTTCATGTTACATGCCAGGTGGGTCAGTGCAAGCGTGCTTAGAAGCTTTAAAAGTCTTGAATTGAAAGTTACTTCTTATCCTGTGTTCTTATTTGCAAAAACTCATCACTTGTGCCAACATCAGTCTTATCATTACTTTAATGGGGGCCTCAGTGGTTCTGAACTACCCCAGTGCATTAATTTTCTTTGGTTGCTCTTAATCCTCATTCTAGTTTTCCTCATCAGCATTATAAATATGCTCCAGCCATAAATTCTTAACCTGTATCATCCCCACTATTATACACATCCCCTTACAGCATGAGCTGAATGCATTTCACCGTGTTGTCTAATATACCCTATACAGTACTATGTTGAGTGGAGCTGCTGTGATTGTAAAGTATTTTTTTATTTGTACAATCATTGACTAGTACATTACTAGTCTCAGGTCATTTGTACTCCATTAAAGATAAGGAAGGATCCTAATGTGTTAATTTCTTTCTATACAGCCTATGCGCAGACCAGACTCAAGTGATGATAGACATGTTCTGGCAAAGCATGCAGAAATATATCCAAAAGAGGAAGAACTGGGAGCTATTCAGAAGATTGTATCAAACACAGAAAAAGCCCTCAAAATGGTTTCTGACTACTTAGCAGAGGTTGATGCACCTAAAGAACAACAGGTCAAGCCAAAGATAAAAAAAGATAAAGAAGAAGATCCAAAGGGAGAGGACGACAAAAAAGATGGGTGAGTTTTTTTCCAGATTACTTTGAAGCAAGCAGTTTATTTGGAAGTGACAAGATTAGGAAATTGTTTGGCTTACTGTGGACTAGAGCCAGAACCTGGTCCTGCTTACAAAGGCACAGGGAGCAAGTGTTCATTTGCCACCCCTATCCAGAAAGCCTCCAGAAGGTCAGCAAGGCTTTACACACAGCTGAAGGGTTCACAGAAAATGGAGCATCAAAACAGCCTAACAACTTTGCAAATGATTGTTAATTGATTGTCTTATAGTCCAAATATATATTATTTATTTACCTAAATCTGCATATTGGGGATAAATTGAATTAAAATATATAATTACTTTTCAGTGAAAAAAAAGAGGATGGTCCTCCACGAATGCTGAAAGGTGTGATGCGTGTAGGTATCTTAGCAAAAGGTCTCTTATTGCGAGGAGACACCAGTGTTCAGTTGGTCGTGCTTTGTGGAGACAAACCTACACGAACCCTGTTAGACAGAGTGGCAGATAATCTTCCAAAACAGCTTGCGGTGAGTGTATGAATTTTTCTTTTTGAAGTCTTGCTTTTTCTTGTCATTCTTTTATAGACAATCCAATTAGTTGCTTTTTATGGATTATCATTTTGTGAAGGGTTTCTTGTTGTATTTTAAAGTTGTATCTGTTACAGGTAACGGTTTGATATTTTGTATGTGTACAGATTCTTTAGATAATGCATCTTAATTTCCATCCTTATATATTTACATTTGTGGCCAGTTATGTGGAGCTTTAACTTTCTCATTGCATACTAAGAGTAATTGTTTAAATTCTTGTACTTGCATGGATATACCTAATAAGTAATAGGGGTCAGATTTTAGCTGCTTCTGTAGCAGAGTGACCCGATAGAAAGATGGCCTGGAGTTTTTGGACAGAAATAAGTTTATAGGATTTAGTGAGAAAATTAAGTTTTTTTTCTAAAAGAGGGCAACTTGTCTCAGCCAGTGGTTGTCAGACTAGGTGACTAGGGGCGAATGTAGTAGCAAAAACCATAACATTATTGTTGGCAACCAGGAGATTGGCGTATAGCTTGGAGACATTGGGTTCCATGCTTCAAGGGAAAGGGTGAATGAGAATTGAGCCACATTATTCACTGTAAAAGCCTTAGAACTAACTCCATTCCCCATAGAAAAGATGACAGACCAGCTGGAAATCTTTTCCCAAGAGCAACAACACAATTTAGGCTTGTCAGATGACAACAGTCAGCCCGAACTCTCCTAAGTGAGTAGGTGCCACCTTTCACCCTCTCCCTCTCCTACTCTTCAAACAAATGAAAAGGCATTCAATAGTTATATGCCCCTGAGGGATACAGAGCCTATATGATGCTTCCTGAAGCGCTCAGGAAATTTGGGCTTGGCCTCTTCTGCACTGCAAGAAAGGATTTTTATTATTATTTTCTGCCACAGGTGTGGCCACATTTACAATGCAAACCAGCATATATACATTTTCTTCTGTCTTCCGTGGGTGAAGGAAGGGATCCAGCTTGCTCACATCTGCTATGACCATGGAGGGAAAATGGGCAATACCTATTTAGTCCTAGAAATCTGACTGTAAGTCTACATAATGGAAAAACTAATCCCACCATAGTGACAATCTTGTCATCTAACTCAGCTGAAGACTTTGACTGCCAACTTTGATATTTTTGTGTTAAAGCATGTAGCCAGACAACAGGGGCAATCCGAACAAGCGAGAGCTGATCACTGGGGGAAGATTCTTAATGTTACATTTCCCAGTCTGTTAAAAAGTTTGTAGCCTGTAATTAAGCATTTACAGCATTGTGGTTCGAACCAAAGAGAGTCAGCGAAGCACTTGTTCTGGGAGTGTTCGGACGTCATCAATTAAGTCGTTTGTGAGCCGTTTTTCATTCATAAACGGGGTTTGGCGGGTCCATAAAATGGACTTTGACCTTTGTTTGAGTATGGGCTGTATAGTACTGGACACATCAAAGTGCATGGAGACCCTGGCTGACCGGGTTCGAATCCTTCAGGGGTCGAGTTTTCTGATATGTAAGCCCGAGTCTTAAAATTGCACATGGCACACATTTTGCCTCCAATATATACATGATAATCACTCATTTGCTATTAAAAGTATAGTCTTCTCTATGGCTGCTGTAAACATTCAGACACTGGATGGTAATGTTGCCAAAACTGGTCGTTTGTTTACCTAGGCCTTAGAAGGAAAGCGAGTGATTTTTTTTCTCTTCAAGCTTGGGGATGATTACTGGAGGCTGTGGAAGCAAAGGCTATTACTGAGAGTCCTGTGTATGTGCAGGACTATTTTAAATATTTTAAATTACTAAATCATAAATTTAAATGATAGATGCTATCTAAGCATTTAGACAAAATTCATACATGATTTGTGCCCTCCAGGGGGTTGATTCACGGCACACAAGTCTTGGGACAGTGAGAAGTATTAACACTAATTGGGGTCAAATGGTTACCATTTCTAAAATATCCTCCAGATAAGCACCCTTCAAGAAGTTAGGTACATTTGTCACAAACTAAATGTAACTAGGTTGGGCTTGGGGAGTAGAACAATTGCCAGTGTGACTATTTGCTGGGAGTGGCTATGAGTGGGAGGCACACGTTATTCTGGGACGTTATTGGAAGGCAAAAGTAAGCATTTGACTAGTGTGACTGGGGAGTAGCAAAGATTTGCATCATGGTGGTGGTGGCCATCGTAACCCCTGACTCTTTATAAATGCCTGATTAGTTACGATTATGATTAAGACAGTATTCATGCAAAAAAGTCTCAACTCTGCATAAATACAAACAAATTTTGTTAAATACATATAAGAATACTGTAGAAGTTTGCTATTTGAGAAAGGGCCCCCTTGCCGGATGAGCATGTTTCCCGGATTAACTGACTTTTCACCGCGGAAGTCCAAAAGAAAACATTTCCAGAAATGTTTGTATCACAAACAACAATAATTTGAATTAGTGTGTGATGCTGGGTGGGTGGTTAGCTGCTTGGCTGTTATGTAGGCAGGGCAAGTGGATGGGCAGGCATGGATAGGTGGGTTTTACATGTGTATGGCAGACAGAACTGCCTCCCCTCCCTCCCTTCCTTCCTGACAGACTGGTAGGGCAGCCGTTTCACTTGTTTATCTCTCGGTGGTAAAGGTTCACATGTTTATATTCGGCGGCAAGTAAACCCTTGGTTTTAGAGAGATTTTTAGGCTTCAAATGCTGTATACGCTGATCGGGCCAAATATCCGCTAGTCCAGCTTCTATGCACATTTTGGCCGGATGGGGAGATAACTTTATCCGGTCAAGTTTTTTACCGGATTAGGGAGTTTTCTGGATTGGCGGGTCCCAAATTAGCGAGCTTCTACAGTACGTGCTTTTTTGTTACGTATTTTACAACTAAAAATAAGAAATTTATCTGTCATATGATCATTAGTTGTATTTGATATATTTTAAGATAACCATGACCTGATTTTTAATTGGGATTAATTTTTATCTGAATGTTGTTGAAGGATTTGCAGTTTTATAAATGGAATTGTTGGGCTTTGCTTTCAATGGAAAATATACCTTTTGGTTTCCACGGTCAAAGGAATAACAAAGTAAAAATTAACGTCATTCATTTTATTGTGTAATATACGTTGTTGATGGTTGAGTACATTGTAAAATGTTACTTTTATGTTGTAGGTTGTTGCACCAGAAGACAAATATGACATCCAGAGAGTAGTTGAGGAGGCTGCACTAGTTGTGCAGAACATTGGTGAACAGCGAATCTCCGTGAATGTCACCTTAACGTCGCCCATCATGAGGGAACAGCTTCTTCATGATGGAGGTAACACAAATGGGTTAAATAGAAGCCTGATTGTCTACAGTGACAGGTTAAGAAGGAAGCCTTTTATATGGATTGAGTGAATTATTCTGTCTTCAATTTTTCTAATCTTTTTCTTTAATTTAGACTGATTTTTCAGTATGGATCTCTCCCTATCAATTTTTTCACTTTTGTTTCCCTTACCCACATTTATCTCAACAGAATATCTCTCAGCATCCATTGAAAGACTTTTCTAACTAGGGGAAGTCAAGATTTTCATCACATTATGCTGTACTTTTCTAATGTTGATCATATCATTTATGGCAGAATTTATGGTCTCAAGTAAATTGTGATGAAAATGCTACCAAGACTGGCCTCTTCTACTGCTTAACATTGAGACCAGGGGACACAGTGAAAGCATTATTATGAACAGTATTTATTAGTAGGCCCTGCTTTGTGACCAAACATTATAATTTTTTTTTATTTTTTTTTTATTTTTTGTATTTAAATTAAGCATTGCTGGCCCCTGGTTCACTAAGTTATAACTTTCCCCTCTGTCTTGATGGTCATTAGTAATGGAATGAAAAAGGGCCATATAAAGAGACACTGGACAAGAGAATTGCGTTCTTTGCAGTCAACTTTGACCTCAATCTAAACTGTACTGTACTTTTTCAGTTAAGTCTGTGCCTTGAGACCAGGCATGAACATTGTGGCTCTCTTGTACTGCAGAGGGGAAGAGTTGCCCATTGGCCACACCTGACCCAATCTCCACCATCCCTGGGAACACAGACCTAGAGCAGTCTTAGCTGTTTTATTCATTTTTAATATGTATAGTAGATAATGTACAAGTAAATTTCTTGACCTGGTACTTTTCCATGGAATTCATCTTTATATCTATCTTTGAAATATTTAAAATGCAAAGTAAATATGGAAAAACTCGTTCAGTTATAGACTGCCTGGCTTCCTGTTTACCCTATGCCTACACTGTCATGGTGTTAGGCTGCTGTGAAGTTTACATGTGCAGGCAGAGGTGGTGGGTGGTGAGAGGACGATGGCGGGTGGGTGGGTGTGGCGCGGGTGTGTGACGGACGCTGTGTTGTTGTATTTTAGACTCCCAGGTGACCGCCGCCAAGGATCCTCCAGATGTGCTCGACAAGCAGAAATGTCTGGACGCTCTTGCTGCCCTCAGACATGCCAAGTGGTTCCAGGTTTGCAACCCATTCATCTGAGGGTTAAACTAGGTTAGGCTGTTCCTTCCTCTTGTTTGGAATAGATGAGAAGGAACAGGTTGGCCTGGCCTCCCTCAAACTTTTCAGCCTTATGGAGATGTGTGGGTGGGTTGGGTTAGAAAATTTTAGGTTAGCTTTAGGTCATGTCAGGTTTTTGCCTTTACTGTGCAACCTTAGTTAACTGCCACCTGTATGTTATTTTATGCACATTTTGAAAATCAGCATGGATGAAGGTTTAGCAAGGTTGTTTATTAGAAGAACTTCATTTATTTGGCAATAATTATGCCAACTTTAAGGCTGATGCATTGTTTTGTTTTAATTTTCAACTTGCTGAGTTGGTCATTTTTCATGCTGATTTTCAGAGTGTACTTAGCTTTCACAGCTGCCAGTTCATAGGGTTTGGACAGTGATGGAAAGAGCCTGTTTCATTCATATCATGGTGGCTTTTATTTTATTTATTTTTGTTCTATTTCATGATAAGTCTTGAGCTAGGAAGTATTAATTGCCCCTTAACTACTCCCTGATTGTGGTTGGTGTGCAGTGAGGTAGTGATGGTTTTGTCTACTGCCTTTAACCTTATCCTTATGTGAGGCAAGGTAGTAGAAATCCTTCCTCCCAAAGTTGTCCCATATCCCTACATCCCATGCAGCTACCTCACAGCAGTGCCTCTCACCCATTCATGGAGGCGTCTCATTGTGGGCTTAGCCTGCAAGAAAAAGCATGAGGCTGGAAAGTACAGGAGGACTCTGCTTCGTTATGGAAAGGGGCTGTACTTTGTTCCAGTAATGGTGTGTCTTGCGCCTTAGTAGCTTGCTATCAGAATAACAGCAGTGGAGCCTTTGTTTTGTGGAGTTTCCAAGCAGAGTTCATACAAGAACCTGGTTCAACATAAATATTAAGACTATTTTGTGCTGGCTGTAGTGGGTGCATGGAGTGAAAGAAGTATACAATGTTTGTTCTATTTCATCTCTATGCACTTGTTAGTACAAGATGGGCAATATATATCTTACATGTATTTGAGTTGCACATATTTAGGATTCATGAATGATTTTGTTAAAAAATTTTATATTGTTAGATACTTAAAATTTTTTGTGCTTTCCAGTTTGTATATGGTATATCTAGTTATGAATGTGCATCAAGTAATTAATGCCCATCTTGGACCAACCAGCACTTGTGTAAAATGACGGTACTCATAATCGTGTTGTCCCTCAGGCTAGAGCTAACGGACTTCAGAGCTGCGTTATGGTGATAAGAATCCTTCGTGACTTGTGTCAACGTGTACCTACTTGGGGACCATTGAATAGTTGGGTAAGTATTATTGTGTGGCCTGGTGAGTCACCAACAAAGTATAACTAAATACTACACCTTGTTATAAAGTGTATGTCCAGAGTGAAGGTAAACTTGGAGCTGTGAGACTATACAGCATATAATTTGTTACATATTAATATTGTTGCTTGCTAATTTTTTATAACATTATAACAGATTTTTGGAATTATTGTGGCAATGTATTACACAATATACAAGATAATTTGCACATTTTACCTAAAGATAAATTTTAAATAGATTTGTACAGATATAGTAGCATACACCAGTTTATCCAGGCGGTGCCATCCTTCCATTATCACGTGTATCTACTTTCTACTTTTGCTTAGACTTGGATATCCATTCTATTATTCTTAGCTAATCCCTATCTTTTTCTATGAGGTGTGTGTGTAATTACCTAAATGTAGTTACAGGATGAGAGCTTTGCTCTTGGTGTTCCATCTTCCCACCACTGTCATATAATGCTCTGA
>NC_091155.1:20745114-20747614 GCF_040958095.1 Procambarus clarkii
TTTAGTCAAATTGGTAATAAAACTAGAGCCAGCATGATGTATAAAATGTTATACATGTCTTATCCTCAGCATGCTCTGCGGTTGATAGCATTCCGTCAAATACACAAGGTGCTTGGAATGGACCCTATTCCTCCACCCAAATTCCAGCGTGGTGGCCGCTTCACACGTAAAAGAAGACGTGACAATTCCACAGGCGAGGGCAATGACTCCGAGGGTGAGTTGGACGGTAGGCATTCAAATTGTTTTTTGTTGTAAAGTAGCCCCCATAATCTTTTAAGGTGTACAGGTGCAAAACCAACAAATTAAATCTTTAAACATAATAAAATAAGCAAGTTAATTATAATAAATACCATACATCTGAATTTTACTAATCAACACAAATATACACACAGAAGTCACACTAACATGATGCATCAAATGAACAAATCCACTAACCTAACTATAAATGTACAATTTATGTAAATGAGGATGTAAATGTACATCCTCATCACGGCCCTTGTGGATTTGAACACAAATATAACCTATTGTAGGAGGTGTGGCAAAACCCTATAAGATAGTCCACTCGTTATTAAATAAATTATCCATTATCCCACACCCACTTCCACCAGATACTCAAATGTCAATATGCTGTGGTTGCTCATTTTCATGGGAGCTTCAAATTTGACTTTCCTTATTTCTGACTCGAGGTGAATATCAGGTAGTCTAGCTGGTTTGTCGTTGCGTCTCATTCTTGTGGTTCCCTTGACATGTTGGCTTAGAAAGTTTCTTGTTGCCACTTCCAAAATTTAGCTCTCAATGTATTTTCACCTCCATGTGGTTCCCCATTAACCCCATTGTGTGTGTATGTATACATAATGTAATTTAAGAGGGTACAACCTGAAAAAGTCATTGACTTGTGGCTGAAAATTCATGTCATGTATTTTATGTTTAGGTACATTTCCTTACAGCAGAGGCTGTAAGGAAATACAGGTGGTATCTTGGGAGTGGGAAATTCTTGCCCAGGGAAACTGTGATAAATTAATCTTTTTTTTTTATCTTATAGGTGGAGATGGAAAAAAAGATAAGAAAGAGGACGGTGAAGACTCAAAGATGGATATGGATAAGGAGAGCAAATAGTCCTTAGAAGGTGCTGGAATATTTTAATATTTTGCTAATAATTTTTTAAGGCAAGTTGTTTTGATCCTAATTACCATTTTGTTGACAAGCTCAACAAGCAGTATAAAAAGTGTGTAATTGTGTTGTAAATTTGTAGTGTTCTTAAATTCTTTACTATGTGAAATTTTAATTTTATTTTCTCTCGAGACCAAGTTATTGGCATAAAGGGCATTTCCTGGGTTAAACTATTTCGATGAGGTTTCTTGTGTACACTCCTACAGTCGTCATTATTTATCATAATTCAGTATAGACTTCACTTCATCTTCACAAAATATTTGTTAGTAATGCTTGATTTTTTAAGTCAATAAGTAATGGCAAAATATAAATATATATATATATAAATATATATAAATATATATATAAATATATATAAATATATATATATAATATATATATATAATATATATATATATATATATAATAAATAAATAAATAAAATACACACACACACACATATGTACATACATATATCTGGCTGGACCAAAGAGCAAAAGCTCAACCCCTGCAAGCACAACTAGGTGAGTACATACATACTAATTAGTGAGTAGTGAGTGAGCACATGCATACTAATTAATATTTACAAACACAGTAGCCACCCAATTTAATGACCTGTAAGGACTGTACCAAAGTTAATTCTGGGGACACTGCTACACTCATAGGTATTAACCACTGTGATGCTCTGAGTTCGTGACATTCCCCGTGCACGCGTAAAATCAAGTGTTTGCAAAAAAAAAAAATTTTTCTTTGTAAAATAAATACCCTTCCCTGAACATGTACATGTAAAAAAAAAAAAAAAATCCACTTTGGCTGTGAGGACGGGGAGAAAGTTATCATGGGCTGGTATGTACAGTTTCACACACTATTTACACAGTAACCCACAGTATTACACACTCAGTTCTTTGGAAGTGAGTGATAATCAATGAAGCAGTCCATGGTACACAGCACGACTTGGGCTCTCGTTACAGATAGATTTTCGCTTCCTGTTTCTTTGTTCTGTGTGCTTGCAAATAATGCACTCAAGTACACCCTTCAAAAGATCGCTTTGTAAGGCCACTCACTGAAAGAGATTGTCATTCTGGAAGAGATTCAGCTGTTCTTGAAAATATCTATGGAAAACACCACCATGGAAGCTTCTAATTTCTTTTATGCTACTGTTATCAGGTGCATCGCCACTGATCCCAGAAAACGATTCGTCTATGTATCATGTATAAAAATTGGATATTACATGGGTTGGCAAGGGAGGCGCTCAGACCTACAACTGAATACACTCGTATTGCCCTCATCTGTGTTGTATCACTTGCATCCAACCTTTGTGTTAGGTCCTTATGGTGCCTAGCTTGATCAA
>NC_091155.1:20752614-20885114 GCF_040958095.1 Procambarus clarkii
GGTGCCTTCTTTTGATTACTGTACTTCTCATGCTGTTCTTAATGATTCTTAGCACTCAACACATCATCAAAGTCTTTGGTAATGTTAGGACTATTGGTCTATACAATATTTTGCATCTGCTTTACTACTGCCTTTGTGAAGTGGTGCAATCTATTGTTTTATGTACTGTACAGTACTAAATTTTGTGATGTCAAGAATAGTAGTTGCTACCCTAGACTATCAAGCAAAATGACTTAACAGTGTATTAAACAGGATGAAGGACTGGATTGTTTATTAATAAATTCTGCAGTAATTAATTCATTTTTATACACGAGGATTAGTTGTGGTCAACTAAGATTATACCTTTACATAGGAAAGTTATATATAAACATAATTTTATGACTGCACTTGAAATATCAAACAAAAATATTGTTCAAATACTGTACAGCTAGAAATTCTGAACTAAAATTTTAACATGGATTAATTTGTCAAAATGGTTAAAAACACTAAATATGTTTGGTACTGGCTAGAATAACTACTTAGTCTTTTTGCAGTACAGGTACAATACTGTAAACAAAAAAAAACTGCTGTTATAATTTTAATTTCTGGGGGAGTTTCCAGTGGCTCGCTGAAGCTATCCCATGACAGCTCTATACAAATGGGTCGAATCGGACAACAGCCTGTCCTCTAAACAAAGACCCAATGCCCATTCCATCCACCCGCAAAACCCCCTGTTTATGAATGAAGTCATTTCAACAATATTGGAAGGAACAATTTTTATTTTTCTTGTGCACGAGGGGGTAGTTAGCTATTAATAATTACACAGCCCAGAAGTTAGTGTTTGCAATTTTAGTCCTTTTTAATCCTCCAGTTCTCTAAAGCTTCATCGACTCTGGATACTTTACCAGTGTAGCAACGAATTATCACTTGCTCTCTGCACCTTCGTTAGGGAAGGAACCAGGGGGCCAGATTCACAAAGCAGTTACACAAGCACTTACGAACCTGTACATTTTTTCTCAATCTTTGGCAGCTTTGTTTACAATAATTAAACAGTTAATGAGCTCCGAAGCACTAGGAGGCTGTTTATAACAAAAACAACAGTTGATTGGGAAGTTTTCATGCTTGTAAACTGTTTAATGTAACCAAAGCCGTCAAAAATTGAGGAAAGATGTACACATTTGTAAATACTTGCGTAACTGTTTTGTGAATCTGGCCCCAGGTTTTGCTTTAGTCCCCAGTAAGCCCAAGATAACTCCCGCTTCTAATGTGACCCATTTTCATGGAGCAATCTCGGTGAGATAGCATCAGGAAGCCATTGAGGCTAGTCCAGAAAGAGAAATTTCATTATCAACGTTTGATATTTTACACACCTATTAGTCATCAGTTGTAAGAGATAGTTCAGTGTTTCTTATGTTTTAAAACTAAATAATTAGCTGTACTGTGTACAAAAATATGTATGAGAAAATAACAGAAAAAAACAAAACTTAAAAGTATTGCAGTACACAGAAAACTTAAAAACAGAAAAGTTTGATTATAACTGTGGTTTATCACTAATACCACATAACTGATAGAGGTTGGCATCATCTGACAAACAGAAGACCATGAAGTGACCGAGATCGTACTTGGAGACCCTCCGACCTGGAGAACTGTTGTGCTGCTTCAAATAGTCCCCACACCCTGGCTCATCTGTATAAAAATTTAGATAAATTACAACTAAAGCTATTACTTACAATAAATCTGCTACTTCTTAAAATTAATACTGTGATTTGTTTTCCAACTACGGTTTACTACAGCACTATTACCAGCTATGATTCTACAAGCTCTGTTGTTCATTATTGCTGCTGAATTATGTTTATGATCATTTCTGATGATCAATGTGTGCGTCCAGAATGTAATGGTAACTGGGTTACCATTATCACATCGCTTGCAACAATAACTAGTCCATCTGGTGTAGTGGGATACACAAAGCTTTAGCTTTTGGTGTCCAAATTACTTGGAAAAAGGAGAGGGTGGGGAGGAAGACTGAGGAACTGGAGTTCTAGAAGAGGATGAGGATGGAGGAGGATTGAAAGTTACGTTACAGGAAAGTATTGTCGGTAAGTTGATACATGAACCAAACTTTCATTACCAATTGATACAAGAATCCGGTAAATGGCTAACTGAAATCCCACCATTTCTTTGTCTTGAGCTACTATGGTACCATCAGAGAATGTAGCATTACTTCCCATAATGGAAATATTATAGATGAATGAAGCAAATAGCAGTAGAAAAATTAAATACAATAAACCTGGTTACTCTATAATGATAAAAAGAGCATGCAGGAATGCATCCATCTGAACTCTATGCAGATTATTCATGACCAGTATTTATTCCTTTACCTCTGATACTGATAATAACAACGACTATTAAAACTACAAAAAAAGCATTACCAGTAATATGCGGTGGCAAAACTGCAACCCACTCCAAATTGCTGGCCTTCAGGGCTTGTAGCATGCGTTCATGTTCATCAAGTATAGGGAGAAACCGCTCAGGAACTTGGGTCCTCTCTCTAAAGCTGAATGCTATAAAATATGTTAAAACACATTTAATATTATTATAGCATAAACACATCAGTGTGTATATAAAACAGTTACATGCAGCTTGATAAAGAATGCAATGCAGGCATGCAATAATTGCAAGTAAGATGATCTTACATTCAATTGCTGAGTAGGGTGGAACACTATGAATTAATATCTTTTCTCTCATTTGCCTTTGCACATTAGGCAGCCATTAGGAATCTGTATGTTTAGTACTGTAATTCGACTGACAGTTTGTTTTCCAAGATATAATACTAAGGTTGGGTTTTAAAATAATAAAATATAAGATTACCCTGCTTTTTGTTTATTATATAGGGTGCAGAGGTGATTTTTTTATAACTTGCCAATACAATGGAGTTGCCCTCCAACATCAATTGGGACTGGAATCCAGATGATGGTTGGAATTTTACTATTTACTGACGCTATTTTCTTCCCTAATTGGGTGACATTGCTTCCAGAAAAGAAAAACCAGCATTGACTGTAATGAAATGCCCATTTTTGGGTGAACCTGGTTGGCTTCGAAGCTTCTACTTCAAACAGTGCTACACTAGGTGCCTTCAGTCGCTGAGTTCTATTGGCCTACTAGGTACTACGAGCTAGAACCCGGCCCCTTCTAAAGAGGTGCAGGGAGTGGCAACACAAACGTAAAATTTCTGTGAATTTATTCATGTCTGCCATCAGCAAGGAAGCATCCATAAAGTCAGTGAAATGAAACAAAAACCACTGCTGGATATAAGCTATACAGCAGCTTCAGAAACTGCCAAAAGAACTCCTCCAACCATGTAAAGCATCGAAAATTCATGAAACTAGTACTAACTTGTTTGCCCCACCTCCCCCTTGTTTGGGAGGGGGGGTCACAGCACAAGGTTAGCTGGCTGCTCCACCCTCAGTGCTATGAAGATGGAAACACGCCCAATGCCCTGGATTGTCAGGGAGTTGATGGGCTTCAACCAGAAATTGGCACTTCATTACATTCAATGCTTATTTTCTGGGGGGAGAAAACCTTAAGCTCCTTGAAGCTTCTACTCACAGATAAAAAACAAACGGACACTAAACAGGCAGGATGGGGGGAAAGGAAACAAGATAAAGAAGAAACATACAAATGCACCAGAGAATGAGCACAAGAAAAGACCCCAAACTGCCATACAACAGGCCGACCCCTACAAAGCTTCCTCATGCTAGAAAAGCTGCCCCAGGACAAAACTGTCAGGACAGCTGAAAATGTGAAATAATCACGAACAACATGGACATGAGAAAAAGATTGCACGCCGGTCGAACAGAACGACCCTGAAGAATCCGCAATTACCCAGATGTTCACACTTTTTCTTTAGTGCATCAGAAGCAATGGCTTTCAAATCACTGAAGAAAGAAAACAGGTTTCCAATCTGTAAATAAGCCTCGGCACATTTTGTCAATTCAAAGATTAGTGTCAAGAATAGCGAGGAAAGTTTCCACCTTGAATATTTTGGTTTTAATGAGAAGTACCTCTTCTGCCGCTCCATCATATCTACTAAGACGCACACTTCGTTTGCGTTCCCATTTTTCCCATCACTGTAATATGTGTCTGGACACATACTCATGGCTTTGTATTCATATTCACTAAATTTTTTCTCTAGTTTCCTGAAGATAGGTTTTCATAGACTCAACAATATTCGTGGCAACAAGGATGTTTACATTCTTTGATTTCAATACCTTGATATTTTTGTTCATTCTTTCTAGCATGTCATTCCAAAGAACTGTGAGAAAGATTGTTTCCAGGTTTTCCATTTTTGTGCTCAATCATTCTGTCTCTCACCTTGTATTCACTTGCTGTTCATTGTTCAGAAAAGATGGGGATGAACATCAAGAAACGTTCCACACACTCACAGAATTTAATGTATCGGACAGTAAATGTCAGTTGATCTTTTGTGTGCGATGTCTGGAGTGGAATCTACACTTATTGAATAATACTTTGACTCTTTTTACACCAAGAATAATACAAAGAACCTGTTGTCCCATTAATTCAATAAATTCCTCACAAATATTTGCAGATAAATATGACGGATTCCCATTTCAAGGATTTCCATACATTTTTATATGTTCTTCTAAGAAAGGGTCAAATTCACTCAGCAGCTGAAGTATACCTAAATAGTTGCCATTTTTTGCTGACCCAATAATCTGATTTTCTCCACGAAATGGCAAACCTCTAGAGGCAAGAAAGTGAATTACAGAACCCACACATGTCAACACTTCATGCCAATATTCATGCTCTGAGCAATGTTGCTCAAGTAATAAAGAATCTACACTTTGTTTCTTTATGCCTTATCAAATATGCTGTCATGCACTTTTGATGTTCTCCATTTTCATGTAATACAATAATATTGTTGTGCTTCCAGTTATAGAACCCCAATGTAGCAAAGAGAGATTCTTTCTTGGAGAATAGGTGACATACAATGCAGTACAAACGACCTTGGGATGGTGATTAGAGTAGCCATTCACATTTTACATACTCGCCATTCTGCAGTTCACGTTTGAACACATTGTTTGATAAATACCTTGCCTTCATATTCTCTACTCCAGCTGTTTTGTACACTGTGTGTGAGTTTGAAAGGTTGCTATCATGATTCTGACATGATTAGGGCCCACTATGAATCTAGTAATCTATTGTGTTAGTATCATTAATGTCTCAGCCCCAGATCTGTCTCTTGATTGCAAACATCTTTACTGTTACAGATTTAGGTGTTTCCTCTTGTAAAATGTCACCAGCAGCAACAACAAGCAATGATGGTATATCTACTGAAACTGGGTGATTGGTAGCAGGAATGGATGTTGATGTGGATGCTATATCTGAAGGAACAGTACTGGTGGCGGACATTGCAGGAGTGGATGCTGATGTGGATAGAATATCTGAAGGAATGGTATGAGAGGCTGTCGTTGCACCTGTGTTGAGCCACGACGTTAATTTAATTAATGTAAAGTTGACACCACAACCACCCCACACAGCTGGCACAGCCACACACGGCCAAAATTCAGACAGGAAAGCGAGGCCAGAGGTAATGTGTGCCACCAGTGCACATCAGTAAAGAACTGGAGGGTTGAGCTGGAGGCTTGCCTGAACGGGCTTCCCCTTTTCCCTCTCAGGGGAGGAGGGGGTGCTAACGAGCGGGTGCGCTAATTTAATGACGACTTGCTTGTTTATTTGTTTTTCTTTGGGGGACTTCTTTGGCTCTGTTCGGATGTAGGTTGGAATTTTCACCAGTTGGAGGTATATTCTTATGCCTACCTTTCTGGAGGGTATACCCCAGTCAATTGCGGACATGACATACTCTAAATGTAGTGATCATGTGGCCATTGCTCCCTGCGCCTCTCTGAGGGGGCCAGGTTCTGGCTGAAGTCTCCAAACTAATATAGCACATATCAGTCTGAATAGCTTCAGGGAGCCGACAGGGCTCCCCACAGTAAAGATTGCTAGGGGCTTACCAAGTCCCAAAGGTAAAGGTCAAACAGAAGCACATGGGACAGGGACTGCTTGTCTCTGTCCCAAGTGAACAATGCTTAGAGATAAAGGCGGTGAAGGGCATAAGTAAAGTACTATAAAATGAGCACCTGAATGCCAGTGCTACCTGTAAATAATGAAGAAACTTGACCGACTCACAACGACTGAACCCCGATGAGCGGTCAGACATATGCACTACTCGGAGCAAGGAACCCTCAACAATAGGATGTTCTTTCAGAAGTGGGCACCCAAACTTACCAGGGAAGACAACCCTCTTAGGGCAGGGACAACACCAGCAAGCACCATGGGAAGCAATCCACACAACATGTGAGGATTGTAAACACGTGCATATGAATTAAATACTAAAAGAAGGAACACCACCACAAGCAAATGTGCCCCCCAAAGGACAGATGCCTAAGGAGGGCCTCCACTTACAGTGTCTGGAAATAGCCAGGACCCGAAGAGCAGGGCAATACGATGAAGCACTATTCACTTCACAGCAGAAGGTTAGTGAATGCCTGAAGGTTTCACTGGCCAAGCTAGTAGCTCCTGGTTCTTTCACTTGATTGCATGAAGCAGCCTAACTACTGTACTCATTTTCTGTTTTGTTTCCTATCACCTTGGTCACCTTGGTGTGTCTGTTTTATCTCACTATCTGGTGGCTTTTTTTTTTTTGGTTAGTGATCTAGTATTCTGTGCTTTCTGTACAGAATGGCAAAAACGCACAAAACCTGTTCCCTGCACCTCTGTAAGGGGAGCAGGTTTTGGCCTCTGGTCTCTGGTAGGCTTTTCATAACTCAAGAGCCTGATGCAATTTGATGTGTGTGGAGCTATGCAAGTGGTTACCAACTAGGGAGCCACCATGAAGCCCTTCCAAAAACTACTGAAACAATAAAAACATAATAATAAAGCCCAAAAAGTCAGATATACTGTAACATCAAATATAACTGATGGGCTTCAAATGAATTGTTCCTTTCAATCGTATTTTCACTGTACAGTACATTACCTGTATTAACATCTTGTTTCAAGACCAACATCTCGCTTTTGAACCTTACCAGATAAACACGTGGAGACTCTCTTCACACCATGTGCGCTCATAGCTGTTAGAATGTTTCTTGTTCCCTCGGACATCACTGTTGATGCATCTATGGTGTAAAATTAAGGCATTGAATGGACTGAAATATTCCTTTCTGTGCTGGTACATTGGTTACTCCTCAAGTCAGCACCAAATGATACACTCAAACTACTGTGCATATGCCACTGTCAACTTATCCCCTGCCGTAAGTATTTTTGTTAATGTTGTTGTTACAAACAGGGAAAGGGAGACAGTAGAGAATTCTAAATACCCCACTAAGTGACTTGTTTGTTAATAGACAACAGAACAAACTAAATTATTCAACACCCTCTATAAATGAACCTTGGATTCGTGAGGTTGCAACTTTTTTTGCGTTTATGAGTTTGGGTGACAAGACTCAAAGAGTTTAGTGATTTTCATGTTTATTTAATATACGGTAGTCTTGGATACAGCAGTTGAAAATGTAATGATGTGTCATGGTAGCCAAGATGAAGCCTGGAGCAGAGAGCTTGGATGTGGGGTGAGAGCATAGAGCTCAAATGTAGGGCAAGAGCGTGGAGCTTGAATGTAGGGCAAGAGCATGGAGCTCAAATTCAAGGAAGTACTTAAGTACTTAAGCTGGAAGTCCCCCTCCCCGCTCAGCTCGTTGTCGCCGTGTGGGGGCTTAGTGGGCGGCTGTCGGAGTGTGATGCTCCTTGGGACAGTCCTCTGTCCTTTTCTAGCCTTGTGCTCCTGCTGCCGTCCTCTCCAATTCTGCTGGGCATCTTTTCCTTTTCCTTCTGTTTCGTTTTTCTCCCCCCTCTTCTCCTATCTGCTTGCCGTTTCCTGCCGACCTTTTGCTCGTTCTGGTTCTTCCCTTGGACTTCTTCTATTTTGACGCCCGGGTGCTTGAGGAGGCATACTCTTGCACCCGTAGAACTGTAGTACCCGACGTCGAGAGCGAGGGGAACCTTTTATTGTCAATCCCCCTTTCGTCACTGAACCCGATCTCGACGGACTGTCGGTTTCTTAAGGTGGCGTTTGTGGGGCGTATACTCACGACGCACCCCTAGGAGGCCCCGGCAAGATCGGCGATAGCTTCTTGTTGGGTGTCCTGCCTCTAATTGTGGCTCCATGGTGGGTGTGGGGGCACATTCGTGAATGAATTCTTCTTTTCGTAATGATGATAACCCCTGTTTCGGCTGCTTCTGGTTTACCTTCTCAGGCTCGTGGGGTGGGCGACCAAGCCCCCGAGTCGGTCCGTATTGGAAGACCGGGCTCTGTAGCCTCCGCTGCATTGGGCCCCGACCTTGCTCCTCCTTTGGCCTCTCTGACTCCTTCCCCTGGCTCCCCTCCCTCCTCTGTGGTTGGGTCGAGCCCCAAGCCCCCAGTGGTGACTACCTCGTCCCCTGGCGCGGCTCCTTCTCTAGTTGTCACTACTGCGCCTTTTAACCCCTCTCTCTCTGGGGGTTCTCACCGCCGTCCTCGTCACGGCCGCTCTCGCTCGATTCCTTCCAGTTCTGCTACCTATCAAGCCTTGTTTGGTCCCGCTTCGTGGGCCAAATATTTTGATCTCCCTCTTGATTCTGCGCCTCCTGACGATTTCTCCCTCCATCGACATCTCGTTGATTCCGTGGATGCCTCCATTACTTTCAACCCCACTCGTCTCGGTACACGTGTCGTTGCTGCTCCTTCTCAGGATGCTGCTTCCCGCTTGGCTGCCTTATTCTGCCTTGGCGAGACCCCTGTTCGGGTCTCGAAGAACGCTCAGTTGAATGCCAGTGTTGGCACTATTTTGCTCCCGCCCCATGTTGCGACCGGTGTTTGGGACCTGCGCGACTGCCACGACGATATTCGACATATCCTTGCTGCCCAGGGCCATTCTATTCTCCAGGTGGACACGTTTACTCGTCCCCCTCGTGGTAGTCGCCGTAAACCCCTCCGGGTTGTGAAGATTACCTTTGATGGTAGGACCCTTCCACCCTCTGTCATTCTTGCTGGTGCCAGGTGCTCTGTCCAGGAGTACATTCCTTCTCCTCGGCTCTGCAACAAGTGCTGGAGGTTTGGGCATGGTGCCCTCCGCTGTTCCGGGACTGTCTCTCTCTGTCCTTTGTGTGGTGGCGAAGGTCACTCTAAGTCGGAGTGCACTTCTCCCCAGGCTCATTGCCTCAACTGCGGTGAGGCCCATCCTGCCTTCTCCCGTGTGTGTGTCCATTACAAGCTTGAGGCAGCCGTCCTCAACTTGAAGCACCGGGAGCGTTTATCTTTTCCTGAGGCGAGACGCCAGGTTCGCCGGCTCCCGCCTTATGCTAATATCTCTTATGCTCGCGTGTTGCGCTCTTCCTCTCCTCGTCCTTCCCGCCTTCCTCAGACTCACAACCGTTTCCGGGCCTTGGACCCTGATGCGCCCACTGCCCCCACCTCTGTTCCTTTGGGTTCTCTCCCGAAGGATCCTCCTCCTGGTCCTCTGTCTGGGGTTCCCCTTCCTTCTACCCGGTCTGTCGTGTCTCCTGTGTCTTCTTCCTCGTCTCCCTCCGTTCCTCCTTCCCCTCCGTCTCTTGACTCTCGCCGCCTGTCGGTGCGGGCTGATGTCCATCGCTCTCCAAACGGCCGTTATGTGTGCTCTCGTTCAGCTTCTCCTGTTGAGACGCTAGAATCCGTTGCCCAGTACGTGGTTGCTGGAACACCTGTCTCTTTACGTCAGAAGCGTAAACCTGGCTCCTCTCCTTCCTCCTCCCCGGCGGGTAAGAAGGTTTCGCTTTCTTCCTCGGCCCCTACTTCTGCCTCTCTCGCTCCTTCCCCTCCCATTTCGGTGGTTGCTCCCCCTGTTCCTGCTATGGAGGTTTCTTTAGCCCCCACTTCCCTCTCAGTTGCTGCCCTTGCTGAGGTACGCTCCCCTCTTCCTACCCCTCCTCTTCCTGCTGCTGTCCTTGCCTGCTCCTCTCCGTTGTCTCCTCTTCCTCCTCCGGACCCCGCCCGCCCACCTCTGCTCTGTTCTCCCGTTTCCTTCCCTCCGTCTTTGCTCAGTTTACCCATGCCCCCTAACCCTGACTTTGCTGACCCTGATCCCGACCCTGTTATTCTTTAACTTGCTCTGTTGCTCTTTCGCCTTTGTTTCTTCCTTGTTCTCTGTTTTTGTCCTTTCTCTTCTCGTCGTTGTCCATTCTTCAATGGAACGTTCGAGGTTATTACGCTAATTTCCTCGAACTCCAACTTCTGATTTCGCGGTTTTCGCCCCTTTGTGTCTGTCTCCAGGAGCCGATGCTTGGTACTCGTCCTGGTCGTTTTCGTGGCTATTCCTTTATCTCCCCCCCCCCCAGCTGTTGCTGGGGCTTCTAATTCTTCTGCTCTTTTGATTCGTGCTGATGTTCCCTTTGTTCCTTTACTTTTTCCTTCACCTCTCCATTGTTCTGCTGCTCGTGTCTTTGTGGGGAAATGGTACACTGTTTGTTCCATTTATCTCCCCCCGAGTGTCCCGCTTTCTCTTCCTGATTTGAAACACCTCCTAGACTCCTTGCCGGAGCCTGTGCTCCTGCTGGGTGACTTCAATTGTCGTCATTCTCTTTGGGGTGACGTTCTGACGAATACCCGGGGTCGCCTTCTTGAGCCGTTTCTCCTCTCTTCTTCCCTGTCTCTTCTGAATTCTGGTGAGCCCACTCATTTGGACTCTCGGACTCGCACCCTTTCTTGTCTTGATCTTTCTCTCTGCTCTTCTTCTCTTTACTTAGATTTCACGTGGCAGGTTCTTGATGACCTCCATGGAAGTGATCATTTCCCCATCCTTGTTTCCTTTTTCTCTTTTCGCCCTTCCCTCTCTTTCCCTGGGTGGCAGTTTGCTAAGGCGGACTGGACCCTATTTTCCCTCAGTGCTACTCTCTCTGACCTCTCCCTTCTGCCTCTCTCTCGCGCTCTCCTCCTTTTTCATGACACTGTCTTCAACGCTGCCCTCCGCTCTATCCCTCGCTCTTCCTCCCGAGGTCCACGGAAGTGCGTTCCCTGGTGGAATGCGGACTGTGCTCGGGCTGTCCGCTGTAAGCGTGCAGCCTGGAAGAGGCACCGCCGTAGGCAGACGACCGATTCTTTTCTTTTCTTTCGGAAAGCGAGTGCAGTGGCCCATAGGGCCATCCGTACGGCTAAACGTGAATGTTGGGCATCTTATGTCTCAACAATTACGTCCGAAACCCCTCTGGCCCAGATCTGGAAGCGTATCCGCAAGATAGCAGGTAAGTTCGTTCCCGATGTTTCACCGGTCCTTCACCTCCATGATACTCTTGTGGCGGACCCGTTGCAGGTCGCTTCCGAACTGGGTTCCCACTTTTCTTCTGTTAGCTCTGGTCTTCATCTTCCCCAATCTTTCCTTCTTCGTAAACCTGTCCTTGAGTCTCGTCCTTTAGATTTCTGCACTCATCTTCAGCTTCCCTATAATGATCCCTTCTCTCTCTCTGAACTTCGTTCTGCCCTGGCCCTCTGCGGTTCTACGGCGGCGGGCTCCGATGGTATTCATTATGAGATGCTTCGCCATCTCCCTCCGAGCACGTCTCAGTATTTACTGAGTCTGTGTAATCGGATCTGGGAGTCGTCGTCAGTCCCTGAGGACTGGCTCGATGCCGTTGTCCTCCCTGTTCGCAAACCGGGGTCTCTGGGTACTTCCCCTAAGGACTTTCGCCCTATTGCTCTCACAAGTTGTGTCTGCAAACTCTTTGAACGTATGGTTAACGTTCGTCTGATGTGGTTCCTAGAACACCATCACCTCCTCTCCCCTTCTCAATTTGGTTTCCGCAAGTGCCGCAGCACGACAGATGTCCTGGTGAACTTGGAGGTCTATATTCGTACTGATTTTGCTGCGAAGACCTCCGTTGTTGCCGTCCTTTATGACCTGGAAAAGGCTTACGACACCACTTGGCGTTATCATGTCCTATCTCAACTTCATTCTTTTGGCCTTCGTGGTCATCTCCCTCTCTTTCTCCGCAGCTTCCTCTCTCGTCGTTCCTTTCGGGTGCGCCTTGGTACCGCTCTCTCTCCCTCTTTTCAGCAATACGAAGGTGTGCCCCAGGGTAGTGTTCTGAGCACTACTCTTTTTCTGGTTGCCCTCAATGGTCTTCTTTCCTCTCTTCCTTCTGGTGTCTTCTCCGCTCTCTATGTCGATGATCTTACCCTTTGTTGTCAGGGTGATGATTCGCCTCTCCTTCAACGCCGGCTTCAACTTGCAATTGATGCCGTGTCGTCTTGGGCCACAGATCATGGCTTCAAGTTCTCTACTTCTAAGACTTGTGCCATGACTTTTACGCGGAAATGGGTTGTTCTTCGTCCCTCTTTGTCCCTTTATGGTCATCCCCTTGAATACAAAGATTCCGCGAAGTTTTTGGGGTTATTCCTTGACACTCGTTTGTCTTGGTCTCCCCATATCTCTTACCTCCGTGTTGAGTGCTCTAAGGCCCTTCCCCTCCTTCGGGTCTTGTCCCATACTTCTTGGGGGGCAGATAGGCGCACTCTCCTTGCTTTACATTCCTCTCTCGTCCTGTCTAAGCTCGATTATGGTTGCCCTGCTTACTCGTCTGCTTCTCCTTCTACTCTTCGCCGTCTTGATGCTTTGCACCATACTGGGTTGCGCCTCAGTTCAGGTGCCTGTCGTTCGACTCCCATCCTTAGCTTGTATGTTGACACTGGCTTCCTGTCTCTCCTGGACCGCCGTGATCGCTACTGTCTTCGCTATCTTGCGCTGTCCTTGCAACATCCTTCTTCTCGCCTCTGTCGTGCTTTAACTTTTACCCCTCCTGCGGTTCCTGTTCCTCTTCACCACCTCCCTCTTTCTGTCCGGTTATCTTGCCTACAGGATTCTCTTTCCGTTCGTATTTCTGATGTTTCTCCTCGTGTTGTTCCTTCTTTGCCCCCGTGGAGGGTCCCTCTTCCGCGGTTTTGTACATCCTTGACCCGTATCACTAAAGCTTTTACCCCTCCTACGGTTCTAAAACGCCTTTTCCTCGAGCACTTTTCTTCTCACTCCCGCTCCGTTTCTGTCTTCACCGATGGGTCTAAGTCAGCGGACGGTGTTGGCTACTCTGTTGTTTTTCCTGATCGCACTTATATGTGTCGCTTGCCTCCGGAGACTAGCATCTTTACAGCGGAACTTTATGCTATTCTCTATGCTCTTCGTCTCCTGCTTTCTCGTTGTCAGTCTTCCTTTGTAGTTGTTGTTGACTCTCGTAGTGCCCTCATGGCTCTCGGGTCCTTTAATCCGGTTCATCCAGTAGTTGTCGAGATCCAGCATTGGCTGTTTCTCGTTCACAGTAAATTTAAGTCGGTTGAGTTTTGTTGGGTTCCCAGCCATATTGGTGTGTCTTTAAATGAGCGTGCGGATGCTGCCGCCAAGGAAGCTGTCCGCTCTTGTCCCATCTCTCGTAAAGGCATTCCGTATTCCGACTTTTACCCGGTTATCCATTCTTCAGTCCTTACCCGTTGGCAGGCTTCTTGGTTGTCTGTTACTGGTAACAAGCTACGTACTCTTAAATGTTGTGTTTCCTCGTGGCCGTCCTCCTTCCACCGTAACCGGCGGTGGGAAACAGCTCTGGCGAGGTTGCGTATTGGCCATACTCGCTTAACCCATGGTCACTTAATGGAGCGCCGCCCTGCTCCTTATTGTCCTAGTTGCATTGTCCCTCTTACGGTCGTGCATGTCCTTCTTGAATGTCCTGACTTCCAGGACGAGCGTGTGTCTTGCTTTCCGACCGCCCCTCGCGGTCACCTGTCCCTCGATAGAATTCTTGGTGACTCGGATACTTTTGATATCGTTCGCCTTATGCGTTTTTGTTCTGGTATTGGCATCCTTGGTGATATTTAGCGCCCTCTGATTATTTTGCGTATTTGATGGTGCTACATAGCCTTCCCGGTTTGGTGCCTTCTTTTGATAATTACTTACTTAAGCTGGAAGTTTAAGTACGGCCAGAATCTGGCTGTCTGCTCCGTGTTGAGACAGCGAGATTCTGGCCATAATTGGGAAGATATATTAATTGCAATTATCGCATATAGGATAAGTGAAAAATTTCTTGGAATGTGGAATTCTTAGGAAGAGGTTATGTGGAATGAACAGCCACATCTAATTGCCTGCATTGAAACTAATGAGAAATTTGAGCAATTATATTACTCATAATACAATTTCTAAAAGGTAAACCAAATATTGCTTTACTAACTATTGCTTAGAAACACTAACTACATCTACTGACCATCACTAGATGGCAGCATGCTACAGGTCAACAGGGTCAAGCCTGGCCTTGGGACGGGCTTGAGGAGTAGAAGAACTCCCAGAACTCTTATCAAGCAGGTCATGAGAAATGGCTGCCTCCATTGCAGATCAGGTTACCCAAGTGTACTCATGAAACTCTGGACAAAAATTGTAGGAGATGGGAGCAATTGAGCGATTGTCTCAGAATAGGAGGGCACACTAGACCGAGAAGAAATCGGAACTTAACTGCCGAATAGAGGTAAACTGGTAGACAGCTGGATGGTATCTGGATGTACAGCTTTGGTTCAGTTTTTAAAGTTAGACTCCAAATCTCTGAGCAAGGCACTGTTGAGAAGAAAATCAATAAAGAAAAGCAAAGGGAAATGGAAAGAGGGGAAGAAAATGGAGTTGGGGGAACAAAACGTGAGAGGTGGGAGGGGAATAATCAGGCATGTAAGAAAGTGGACCTAATAACACGGTGAGAAAAAGTGTTTGTTACTAGAGCAACACTTACAAATGCCACTCTCCAGAATGGTAAACAAGGCGGACCCCACCCCAAAGGAAGAATCTACTCCCTGGGAGGAAACTAAGTAGCCCAGTAGAAATAAGTAGTATAAAAATTTGGTACACATATGTAGATGACATTACAAATAAGGGGTAGAGCCGCAAAAACAGGTATTGGAACTACATAGTCATATCGTCAGTCATGGAGACAAAACTGATAAATATAATTGAGGATGCAATATTCCCAAGAAGAGATCAGAAAGAATTGAAAGAATGCATATATTTCTGTACCATTTTAAAGTGATGTAGCAAATTAAATTGTGTATATTAACACACTTTGGCTTAGTGTGGCAAAATTTTCTTCTGTTGTATTCTTTATACTTCTGTATCAGTATTCTGTCAGTATCTGAATTGGAGAGGCCTTATGCTTTACAAAAAAAAAAAACAGGTTTAAATGTAATGAAACCACATTTTCTGGGCAAGCCAAGGAGGCTCCCTAAAGCTATCCGAACTGATATGTGCTATATTAGTTTGGGGTCATCAGTCAAAGGAGTCCTTATGCGTACCAGGGATCACGAGCCAGAACCTGGTCCCCCTCAGAGAGGCTCAGGGAGCAATGGCACATGAGCCTATTAGTATGTCATAATTGTCATTGACCGGAGAGGGAGCCTGAATATACGAATCAAAACAGACCACTGCCTGGGTAACCTGTGCAATCTACATCCTAAAAATCAAAATAACTTCCCTATAAAGAAGCAACACTTAATGCAACTACCCCCACACCCCCATAAAGGGGGGAGGGGGAGCCAGAAGCCAACCACTCCAATTCTTGAATCATGAAAACTGCTGACCGGAAGGAAGAAGGGTGTCAGGGAGCCTCTGAGGCTTGCCCAGAAAATGGCATTTCATTACATTCAATGCAGGTTTTCTGTGGGGGAGCCCCATCAGCTCCCTGAAGCTAACTACCCAAAGATAAGTAAAAGGAGGGACTTACCCGGGAGGCGGCAGCACCGCAGGTCTCAAGATGAAGAAGAGACATCCGGCCGTGACAGGCACCCCAAAGCCACACACGGCCGGGAGGAGACCATAACATTTATAAGATACCTGGTGGCCAGGACACTTTTTGACCTCCAAAACCCCTGCACCTGAATGTTGACCCAAGACATGTTGCCAAAAACCTCCGCAAGCAGCATACTGTACTTCCTAACATCATGGGCACAAGGGTAGACCACAGGCTGGCTAGACTTAATGACATTGCAGACAACCTGAGACACAGGAGCCCTGGAACAGGGAACCAAGGAAACCGGATTCACCCAGAGAGCGTCTACCATCCCAGAACCAGTGGACCGCAGTTAGCAGCACAAAGCCTCCACCGGACACACACGTGACACACTGAGCCCTGAGGAAGCTGGATCTGTTGCAGCACCTACCACACAGCCTCTGATTGGAGGAGGTTTGCTGTGTCTTTCCTCTATGTTGTCTACTCTCATAAAAATCCTAGTGTCATATGTAAAAGATGATACAGTACAGTACTGTAGTTTTTGTTCTTGTCTATGTCCATACGGTACTATAGTTTATGTCCTTGTCTGTGTCCAATATGAGGATGAGAAAGAGTACTGGAGCAAGTACAGGTCCCTAGGGGACTGAGCTCTTCACGGTTGATGGTCCGGATTATATTTTGTTGAATACAGTATTACACATTGGGTTCTGTCAGTCAGGAAATTGTAGATCCATCTGCCTATTTTTCCTGTAATTCCTCTTAAAACTCATTTTGTGTGCAATAACACCATGGCCACATTTGTCGAAGGCTTTTGCAAAATCTGTGTAAATTACATCCGTGTTTTGCTTGTCTTCCATGGCATCTAATACTATGTCATAGTGGTCCAGCAACTGTGATAGGCAAGAGTGCCCTCTTCTGAAATCATGTTGTCCAAGGTTATAGACATGTTGTGATTCCATGTACTGTATTTTGTGATCTTACTTCTTAGCACTCTTTCAAAGATTTTTATGATGTGTGATGTTAGTGCTATTGGTCTAATTTTTTGCCTCTGCCTTATTTCCTCCTTCATGGAGTGGTGCTATTTCTGCTTTTTTAGTATGTCAGGGATAATGCCAGTATCTAGGCTTTGTCTCCAAAGAATGTGAAGGGCCTGTGACAGCCGTTTTTCACAGTTCTTTATGAATACTGTATAGAGTTCCAAGAATCAGGGCCGGGTGCAGAGTGCATAGGCATACTGTCTATGGCTTCTTCAATATCCAGTGTGGATAGGGTGACATCTGATATATGACTTGATGTTGGTATCACATCCATGAAAATTCATTTGGGTTATCATTCTTCCATGTGTTTAGTGGCTCGCTGAAAACAGTCGTACTGATTTATCAGTACTGTATTTCGCTCATTTCTTTGTTGTCATCTGTGAAAGCTCTCTCTCTCTTTCGCAGGGGCCCGATACTAGATGTAGTTTTTTGTCTCGATTTTGCATATTTTTTTTTTTTTTTTTTAGATTTCTCTCTATTTCACTGATGGTTTTTGCTCTCTTTGTCTCTCTTGGATTTTGTTGTACAGTACACTTGTGGTTTTAGTTCAATCGTTTCTATTTCTCTACCTAGCCTTCTTTGTCGTTGTTGAGATAGGGTGTGACTCAAGTTGTTCCACAAATCATTTTCTTCGCCAATAGAGGGAACACAGTTCCCGTTCCAATCTGCATCTCCTCTTTTTTTTGTAGGGGTATGTGGTTTGAGCATATTTCTAGAACTACTGAGTTTTTTTTTTTCCAGGTACTGGTTCAGGTTTGCATTTTCTAGCTGTTCCTCCCAGCTTATTTTTGCGAGGTCTTGGTTTATTTTCTCCCATTTAATCTGTTTATTATTAAAATTGAATTTGCTGAATTTTCCTCCTCTGGGATTTGGGACTGGTTGTACAGGTCTACTACTCCCCATACTTGTCAGAACTTCAATTAGGTTGTGATCTGCATACATTAATAGACATTTGTAATCATTATGTTCCTGATCATCATTATTAGTGAAAATGAGGTCCAGTGTGTTCTCTTTTCTAGTTGCTTCTACCATTTGCTGGTTTAAGGCAAATCTGTCGCACATCCATAGCAGGTCATTTGCATGTGGCTGTTCATTAAGGCGCCCAAGGGCTCAAAGCGGACTCCTTCGAATCCCAGGCACTGGCAGTCAGCTGGTGCGTTTTAGTAAAGTGAGCTGTGCCAGCCACAGTGCGTCCACACCCATCCAATAACATTCCCCTACCCGGGGCAAGACGGAAAGCCCTAGACCCCTGACGTACCCCAAGGGCAAAGACTACATCAAGCGATGAAGGCCTCAAACAGGGAGTGATTCCCGAACGCCCCAGGGAAGATAACCCAGACACACAAGGGCAGTACTCATGGAGCACCTAGAGAAGGTCACCCTAGGCACATGCTGCTCCTGTACACTAAAGACACCCGGCCACTACGCTACACACACAGCTGGAACAGCCACACTGGGCAAAAACCCAGAACAGGAAATTGAGGCCAGAGGTGACTGATCTGACCACCAGCACATCAGTTCAAGAACTGGAGTGGTGGGCTTTCCCCCCCCCACCTCAATGGGTAGTGCTAATGAGCAAGAATGCTAGTTTCATGAAGTCTCTTGTTGAGTTTCTTTCTAGGAGAGTTATTTTGATATTTTAGGATGTAGATTGCACAGGTTAACCAAACAGTGATCTGTTTTATTCGCCTTCCTTTCTGAATCTTTTCCCGATCGATAGCAATTATGACATACTGTACTTTTTACGTAAGTCTTGTTAAGTGTTCATCGGTCATTGCTCCCTGTGCCTGTGAGGGGACCAGGTTCTGGCTTATGGTCTCTGGTAGGCATAACAACTCCTGTGACTGATGACGCCAAACTAATATAGCACATATCAGTTCGGATAGCTTCAGGGAGCCGACGGGGCTTCCCACAGAAAACTGCAGTTTGGAATTTTGTTTATATCATTTATGAAGTGATAAAATGAATACTGTTGCATGATACTTGTATATCTTGATATGGATATGGTCTGAAGGATTTAGCACTTGTTGAATGTAAAAGGAGGCAGGAAAGGTATTAAAACCAATAAAACATACCTATACCATTAACTTTCATATGAAATATTAAATTATGGACCAACTTACTTAGGTTATCTCCTGTTCCAAGAACAATCACAACTGCATCTTGTCCTTGAACTGCCTTGTCTACTGATGAAGCCTCTAAAACATCACCCACTTTAACTGTCACTTGTGATGCCAACTCCTCTGGTAACTTTGCTGGGTTTCGCACAAATGCAGTTACCTCACATCCTGTAATAAAATTCTCAATACAGTACTGAATATGATTACAGAAGTAATGTGGTATAAGTAAAGAACATTCAGTTTGTTAAAACCTCACTATGAAGCAACATTAAAAATAGTAATAATACTTTTTTGCAAAAATGGGAAATTTTCTGTATGAAGGTAACGAGTGACTATTGGCTTGTGTTGGAGCTTCACATGCAAGTGCCTCTGGTGCTTAAGCCGTCACCCCGGATCACGACCCTCTCTACACTTGCAGCCACCGTACGCTCCCAACATGACTCCACAACCCCACTCTCTCCAACTCGCCACATGCTCCAAACACAGACACCATCACCAGCCCTGCTGACAGGAATTCACCGCACACACCTCAGCAACACTTCGAAGATGGACCCCATTCCCTTGTCAGAGATTTCTGACCTTAGCCAGTCCACCCTTGCCTGGCCTATCCACCTTTGAGGGTGCACCCAGAACATCTTTGGACATAGCCCATGCCACCCACAGGTAGTCTATTTCCTTTTGTTGATGCTGCCTGCGTCAATTTTTTTAGGTCGCGTTGCCCTGATTGCTGATTGCCAGGTGGCAATCAGCAATCCTAGAAGGCATCAACTGCATATCCACTTTGTAGACCCTCCTTACTTCTACTCCTCTTCTTGTGCATCATACAGGTGCTTGCATCTCTTAATCACTGCATTATCCATGAGTTCCACTTAACTACGTGGTGTTATTGTTATAAGTACTGGTTGCTTACATTTTTTTTTTTTAATTCGTGTAAAATCCATGTCTTAACATATTGGGATGACATTTTCACCACGCCAAATAATGTGAGATTTTTTTAATAGTTTTCATTATATTTCATATTTGGACAAATATTTTTGAGCTCCCAGCCCCTTAAGGCTGTAGCAGCTTAAGGGTTAACCAGGGCCCCTTGCCTGCCAATGTAGCCTGGACCACCACTGCAGGCACCCTTCCTGCCGGTGAAGCCTGGACCCCTCTTTTGCCAGTGTAGCCTGACACAAGTGTTGCCTTGGCCAGCTCTTGCTTCTCTTAGGACACCTGCAGCCCACCCTCCTTGCAGACATAATTAATCAAGTGTTGATTGTCTTAGTGACAAGTGTTAAGGGCAGTGTTAGAGTTAAGTGTTGTTATTGCCGTTTTGATACTGCAAATATCGGAATGCAGTAATTGCAAGTGCACACCAGTGTTCAGAGAGTTCACTAGTTTTGTGATTGATGTGAACATCATAACTGCATATGCAGTCACTGATATCTGAACCGTGTACATAGTTTTTTTTTTACCATCAAGATCGCCGCAAAATAATTGCAGTTACTGCACTTATTTTCATTATTAAGTAGTGTTGTGATAATGCACTGCAGCACTGACCTGCACAACTGTGCTGTGAGCTCCTGCTGTATGCACAAGCCTTGGTAGCTTAGGCAGTACTGAGGCTCTCACAGCCAGCTGGGATGCAGGTAATTTTTTTCCAAGATGGCATCTGTTTACTGTACTGTACTAGAGTCCTGAGGAATAGGACATGAGCCCTATATACCCGAGCGAGTTTTTAATCGTTCCCCATACCTACAAAAAAGTTTTCTTAGTTGACGCACCACCCGTCAACTAAGATATCTCGGCATGTGCAATGCAAATGTAAATGTACGTATTGACATACATAGACGGTATGTAAATGAGTATTGACAGTACAGTACAATAAATTTATTCTACCTTTTTCAACATTAGTGTTCTTTCCTTGTAAATTAGTGACATAACTTATATAACTTGATTTTGATACCAGGACTTTTTTTTTTCAGTCAGATGGGGACAGGAGCAGATGACTTTGGACCGTTGCAGATTTAGTGAACTGTCTTCATAAAGCTCATCTTAAGCCTTACTCTATTAGCTTTTCCTGTAACATGACCTGCTAATCTACTTACATCCAGGTCCTTAATTACCAACTGAAGAGTGAGCAGAGATGATTGAGTATGAATTGGAGCCAAAGCATCCTTCATTTATTAAGGATTAAACCTGGCTAATATTGCAATGTTGTTTAAATTATATTAATGTAATAAGAGCTCTACTTTTGCCAGACATGTTGAGTACAGTATATTGTATGCCCTATATCTTTTAATAGTTTTGTATCTATAGTCCATGTACTTATGAACCAAAAATTTGTAAAGCACTGTACATTTTTGTTTCGATTTGTTAACATTACTATAGGTATAAATAAAAACAACATTACAATTAATTTTGTTTACTTCCAAGTAAAATTCAGCAGCAAATTAAAATGGCAGCATTATATACAATGAAAATATAAAACAAATCTCCCACATCTATGTGCAATCATTCAACTATAAAAAAGGTATAAATTTGGCTTATTTAAGTCAATTAAATATACCCACTACTGCAGAGCTATCATGATACTAAACACCTATTACCTTTTACTCTGCCTCTGTACACCAACTGTACTGTAATTACAAAATCTACAGCTGAAAATGATCAACCCTTCATAAAATACCACCACATTTCATGTAGATTTACTACTAAGAACTTATGAAAATGACTGGAAACTATACACCATAAAATAGAATGTAATACCTATTACTGTATTTTACAATACATTAATATCACATAATACATGAATACAGTACTGACCAAACATGTCTGCTTATCAGTTAAATTTTTGAACCAATAATGATGTCAAATGTTTTTGTACACACACTGCATGATATACTGTGCAGCAGAACCAGTTGCATGAAGGCCTACAGAATAAGGTCATAGATGTCAATGGCAGAGTAAAGCTCTCATTTGTCCTTTATGGCATAATCAAATGTAAAAAGTAAACTTTCATTCTCCCTTATAATCAGGTCTTCTCTTTTCTCTAAATGCTGTCAACCCCTCAATCCTATCTTTGGTGGGAATTACTTGAGCATAGCAGGCTTCTTCAATAGATAGTCCGGTACCAAGGTCTACTTCCAGACCTCGAGAGATGGCAGTCTTAGCCATCTTTACACCAATAGGGCCATTTGGGATGATCATCTTGGCAATTTCCAAAGCTTTATGGTATGCAGCATCTGCACTTTCATTCTGTGGGACAACATGGTTAACCAGACCAATTTCTGCTGCCTGTGTTCCATTCAAGACTGCAGCTGTAAAGATCAATTCTTTGGCTTTTGCAGCTCCAATAATGCGAGGAAGTCTTTGTGTGCCACCTGCCCCAGGAATAATGGCTAGTTTGGTTTCCACAAGTCCCATTTTAGCAGAATTAGCAGCTACACGAAGATCACAAGCAAGGGATATCTCTAAACCTCCCCCTAAAGCTACACCATCAAGAGCTACAATTACTGGCATTGGAAGGTTTTCAAGTAGAGAAATGCAAGCTCGAGCTTTAGAAACAAATGGACCAACTTCTTCTGGCCTCATCTTTGCTCTTTCTTTTAGATCTGCTCCAGCACAAAACACTCCAGAAACCAGTGATCTCAAAAGCACTACTCTCACACTTCGATCATGTTGAACACTTTCAATGGCATTGACAAACTCTTTCAATAGATTCTTACTAATTGCATTTTTAGCCTCAGGTCGGTTAAGACCGAACACCGTAACTCCTTGACAGTCGCCAGTTAATTTTTCCACCACAATATCAGGACTATTTGAACACATTCCACAATTCGGTATTTTTAACCATGCTCCTCGCAATGCACAAAAACTGGACCTTGCCCCTCGTAGCATGCCAATACTGGTGTAATACATCATGCTTCAATGTGTCACTTTGATTTTCCTGAAAATTGGAAAAAAAAAAATTTGTTTTTTTAAATATTTATATAATATTTATGCTATAAAAATGGCAAACAAGAAATTTTAATTGAAAATTTAATGTTCACAAAATTTTACAGCATTACATAGTCTACTATATTCTACTATACTACTATAGTCCAAGGAGTGCCGGACCAACCGGGCTGTGGTGGGTATGTGGGCCTGCGGGCCGCTCCAAGCAACAGCCTGGTGGACCAAACTCTCACAAGTCGAGCCTGGCCTCGGGCCGGGCTTGGGGAGTAGAAGAACTCCCAGAACCCCATCAACCAGGTATCAACCAGGTATATTTAGATGATGGGGGATGGTGTTTGATAGTCAAACTACAATGTAAAATTTTCCAGCAAATTACAGTATTCAAATGCTCCTTTGAAACCCTTATCACTTGATAGTGGTTGAAACATTTTTAAAAATATTTATGATGGGAAATTCACTTTGCTATTGCTTCCAATCACTATGGCTTCAAGAAATGCAGAAATCTGTAATTCAAGGCATAAATAAGCACTAAAGCTAAGAGAAAACATGTGACGAAGTTAAATCAAAAGTACAACTTATAAAGGAAGTTGAATCTTGCATTCCTACAATTACTACCGGGGTCACAGTAATACAGACAGGTTCATTCTTGACACACAATCGAGAATTCCAGGTTCAAATCCCAGGTAGGACAAATGGTTGGGCACATTTTCTATTACCTAATGCTCCTATTCACCTAGCAACAAGTAGGTATCTAGAAGTTACTCAACTTGTTGTGGGGTTGCGTCCTAGGCGGGGTCACCTCGATATAAGCCTAACGTGTATGAATACAATACACTTGGGATTCCTGTCCCCCCAACATGGTGAATTAACCATTATGTGCACTAAATACAGTTAGCAAAATCACTCTTTATGACACGCTGAAGGTTAATGATAGGATTTGTATCTTATGCTATACCTGCTGTATACTTCAGATTCAGATTCAGATTCAGATGTTTATTCAGGTAAGGTATATACATACAAGTGATGTTAAATTAATGGATTGATATATAGATAGAGCTAGTACATACAATGCCTAAAGCCACTATTACGCAATGCGTTTCGGGCAAGAAAAACATTAATATCTAGAACTTAATACTAATTGAGCATAAAGAATAAAAGATGTTGAGAACAAATACAAATAAAGATAAAAAAAAGGGGGAACATGACTGAAAAAGCAGCACAAATACAATAGGTTGACAGTGTTGATTAAAAAAAAGAAAAAAAAAGAAGAAAATAACAGACATGGGTTGACAATAGAGGAGTGAGGTAGATTACAGGGAATTTATTAGGTAGTGTTTAGTTTTTATCTTAAACTGGTTGAGAGAGGTACAGTCTTTAACATGGTTGGGAAGGTCATTCCACATTCTGGGCCCCTTGATTTGCAGAGCATTTCTAGTTTGATTAAGACGTACTCTAGGAATATCAAAACTGTATTTATTTCTGGTGTGGTGCTCATGGGTTCTGTTACAACCTTCTATGAAGCTTTTAAGATCAGGATTGGCATTATAGTTTAGCGTTTTATATATGTATAATACACATGAGAGAATGTGCAGTGACTTAATATCTAACATATTAAGAGATTTGAGTAGGGGTACCGAGTGATGTCTGGGGCCAGAGTTGGATATTGTTCTAATAGCGGCTTTGTGTTGGGTAATTAGAGGACGTAAGTGATTTTGGGTAGTAGAACCCCAAGCACAAATACCATAGTTGAGATAAGGATAGATAAGGGAGTAATAGAAAGTCACCAGAGCAGGGCGTGGTACATAATATCTGATCTTAGAAAGAATGCCCACAGTTTTTGAAACTTTTTTTGATATATTTAGAATGTGTCCCTGGAAATTCAGCTTGTGGTCAATGAGAATGCCAAGGAATTTGCCATCTAATTTGTTACAAATTTGGGTATTGTTTATTTTGAGATTTATAAGACTAGAGGATTTATTGCCAAACAGAATATAGAAGGTTTTGTCAATGTTAAGGGTGAGTTTGTTGGCAGTTAGCCAAAGATGGACTTTCTCTAGCTCAGTAATTACTGTGGCATTTAGAGCAAGAGGGTCAGGACTGGAGTAAATGAAGGTTGTGTCGTCAGCAAATAGAATTGGTTTGAGGTGTTGGGAGGCATTTGGAAGGTCATTAATGTAGATGAGAAAGAGGAGAGGGCCAAGTATGCTGCCCTGAGGAACACTTGTTGATGCTGAGGATCAGCATCCCTGCAGCCTAGTTTCTGTCCAGGTTAGTGGGTGATGGCTAGTCAATGAGATCAATTGTTACTTGTTCCCTGTGCATCTGTGAGGGGCTCAGCTTTGGCTCTGGTCCCTGTAGGCCAAATAGAACTCCAGTGTTGGATGCGAACCATTTGCTTGGAACAATTTAATTGAGATAGCTACAGGGAACCAATGGGGCTCACCCAGAAAAGGGTATTTCATTGCATTCAACTTTGGGGTTTTGAAAATAAGGGTGTGACATTTGCATATTTCCAAACTAGTAGAACTATCCCTTCATGCAGACTTTTAAAAATGTGTTTCAGCAATAGACATAGTTAATCTGCCTTGCCACTTTGGATTGAATTCTATCCATGCCTGGGTAATTTGAGTCTTAGTTTGCCAATACTCTTTCTGGTTATTTTACTGTTTACACATTATAGGCATACTTATTCTCTCTCTTTCCCTGCTTCAAACATATGTGTGGGTATTGTGATGTCTTATATTTATAGTGTGAACACTGAAGTAAATATTCATTCAGCGTTGGCTGTCGTTTTATCAACATTTACAACTTGGTTGGTCTCATCTGTTAACCCTAAAGCTGTGCAATACATACATAGGCAATGGGAGTAACATGTCCCGCCATGCGCTCATCATACATAGTCGATGGAGTGTGCCGGGCACGATTTAAATGTTCCGTGGCTACACGGGGTTCACATCAGCTTCCTCAGGGCTCTTGTAAACAGACGCCATTTAAAAAAAACCAAAAACGTGGGCAACATCCTCGGGTGCCTCAGTACTGAGTGAGCAACCAAAGCTAGTGCACGTAGCATGAGCTAAAAGCACTGCTATTCAGCTTGTGACTACAGCATTGCCTAAAAATGACAAAATATACATGCACAGTAACTGCTATTATTTAGCAATGATAGTATTACAGAAGACCCCCGAGTGTGATAAAAATGACCAGGATTCTGATAAAAGCAGGATTGTTGCGATAATTAAGAGTGTTCTTTTTTGTTTTGGTAGGGACGCGAGTCTTATTTTCCTCGGTGTCACCCCTTTCATATGAAAGGATAAACACATGCATTAGTGTATCACATGTATTAGTGGCCCTCAGGTAAACACAAGTATTAGTGGCCCTCAGGTAAACACAAGTATTAGTGGCCCTCAGGTAAACACAAGTATTAGTGGCCCTCAGGTAAACACAAGTATTAGTGGCCCTCAGGTAAACACAAGTATTAGTGGCCCTCAGGTAAACACAAGTATTAGTGGCCCTCAGGTAAACACAAGTATTAGTGGCCCTCAGGTAAACACATGTATTAGTGGCCCTCAGGTAAACACAAGTATTAGTGGCCCTCAGGTAAACACAAGTATTAGTGGCCCTCAGGTAAACACATGTATTGGTGGCCCTCAGGTAAACACAAGTATTAGTGGCCCTCAGGTAAACACAAGTATTAGTGGCCCTCAGGTAAACACATGTATTAGTGGCCCTCAGGTAAACACATGTATTAGTGGCCCTCAGGTAAACACATGTATTAGTGGCCCTCAGGTAAACACAAGTATTAGTGGCCCTCAGGTAAACACAAGTATTAGTGGCCCTCAGGTAAACACATGTATTAGTGGCCCTCAAGGTAAACACATGTATTAGTGGCCCTCAAGGTAAACACATGTATTAGTGGCCCTCAGGTAAACACATGTATTAGTGGCCCTCAGGTAAACACAAGTATTAGTGGCCCTCAGGTAAACACATGTATTAGTGGCCCTCAAGGTAAACACATGTATTAGTGGCCCTCAAGGTAAACACATGTATTAGTGGCCCTCAGGTAAACACATGTATTAGTGGCCCTCAGGTAAACACATGTATTAGTGGCCCTCAGGTAAACACATGTATTAGTGGCCCTCAGGTAAACACATGTATTAGTGGCCCTCAGGTAAACACAAGTATTAGTGGCCCTGAGGTAAACACAAGTATTAGTGGCCCTGAGGTAAACACATGTATTAGTGGCCCTGAGGTAAACACATGTATTAGTGGCCCTGAGGTAAACACATGTATTAGTGGCCCTGAGGTAAACATGTATTAGTGGCCCTGAGGTAAACACATGTATTAGTGGCCCTGAGGTAAACACATGTATTAGTGGCCCTGAGGTAAACACATGTATTAGTGGCCCTGAGGTAAACACATGTATTAGTGGCCCTGAGGTAAACACATGTATTAGTGGCCCTGAGGTAAACACATGTATTAGTGGCCCTGAGGTAAACACATGTATTAGTGGCCCTGAGGTAAACACATGTATTAGTGGCCCTGAGGTAAACACATGTATTAGTGGCCCTGAGGTAAACACATGTATTAGTGGCCCTGAGGTAAACACATGTATTAGTGGCCCTGAGGTAAACACATGTATTAGTGGCCCTGAGGTAAACACATGTATTAGTGGCCCTGAGGTAAACACATGTATTAGTGGCCCTGAGGTAAACATGTATTAGTGGCCCTGAGGTAAACATGTATTAGTGGCCCTGAGGTAAACACATGTATTAGTGGCCCTGAGGTAAACACATGTATTAGTGGCCCTGAGGTAAACACATGTATTAGTGGCCCTGAGGTAAACACGTATTAGTGGCCCTGAGGTAAACACATGTATTAGTGGCCCTGAGGTAAACATGTATTAGTGGCCCTGAGGTAAACACATGTATTAGTGGCCCTGAGGTAAACACATGTATTAGTGGCCCTGAGGTAAACATGTATTAGTGGCCCTGAGGTAAACACATGTATTAGTGGCCCTGAGGTAAACACATGTATTAGTGGCCCTGAGGTAAACACATGTATTAGTGGCCCTGAGGTAAACACATGTATTAGTGGCCCTGAGGTAAACACGTATTAGTGGCCCTGAGGTAAACACATGTATTAGTGGCCCTGAGGTAAACACATGTATTAGTGGCCCTGAGGTAAATACAAGTATTAGTGGCCCTGAGGTAAATACAAGTATTAGTGGCCCTGAGGTAAACACATGTATTAGTGACCCTGAGGTAAACACATGTATTAGTGGCCCTGAGGTAAATACAAGTATTAGTGGCCCTCAGGTAAATACAAGTATTAGTGGCCCTGAGGTAAACACATGTATTAGTGGCCCTGAGGTAAACACATGTATTAGTGGCCCTAAGTTCGTCAGACACGTACAATAAGACTTAGGATAATGGAGGTCTCCCTTTTGGTCAGCTACTGACTTTCCCTAGACAACAGGATGCAACAGTTAACTCATGTTGCCTATTCACTATGAGGTGCAGGTGAACGGGAATGATGCCCAAACGTTTCTGTTCCGCCGGGAGCTTACAGTTGTGATGGGAGTGAGGTAGAGGAGCAGTATAGGGAGGGTGTTGTGTGTGAGGAAGACTGGGGGTGTCGTGGCCAGCCTGCCCTCTGTCGAGAGCTACCCCAACCCTCCCCAACTGATGGCGGGAACTACTGAATTGTGGAGAGGTGTAGGCGTAGGTACTGACGGAGATGTAGGCGTGGGTACTCACCCAAGTTGAGGGCGGCCTGGGTACAGCAGGTGCCCGTCTTGCCCGACGCCCCAAACACCACCACCTTAATACCGTCCATGTTGGCTATGTGGCCGCCACGCCCACACTCGCCTCCCGCCACCCTACCTTGCCTAACACCATTCCCCACTCTTCACCACCAGTACATCACCACTCAAGGGTACAAATATATGAGAGTTGGCAGTAGGTGTTTGATAATATAGAGATATATTATATGGAGTATATAGAGGCGAGTGTGTCGTGTGGCGTGGAGGGCGCGACGACCATCAGTCCCCCGCCCTCCTCCACCCTCTACAATAATCAAACATTCATATTCTATCATTCACTTTAGGTTAGCATCTAAAAATATTATTATTTAAGTAAACGATATCTTGAAGGCCATTGTTTGGAGGCGCGTTCCGTTCCGCAGGTTCCGTTCCGCGCGTGCCGCTCCCCCCACGGCGGTCCGTTCCTGACCGCCGGAACAGTCAATTGAACACGGGAACTGTGCAAGGTCGAGAGCAGACAGCTTAATACTGTTCTGCGTAAGTTTGGTGTGTGTGGCGGGGTGCAGGCTGGGTGCGGCATGATGGCGGGCGGCGGCGGGGCGGCGACGGCTGTCCTGTCCTCAGACATCAGCCGCCGTAACCCCCAGGACGAGTATGAGCTCATCCAACGCATCGGCAGTGGCACCTACGGCGATGTTTACAAGGTGACCACCCTTCTACCTCATACCTCACTCACACTCATCTCTCACCTCTACCCTCCCCTCATCACCATATGGGCTCTCCGGCCACACACCCCAGCACTGGTGTGCTAGTGTGTGAGGCACATTCAGTCTTGGAGGGCAGGTGTGGTCATGTGTGACACTGTCAAGTCAGGGCTGGAGTGCCACACTCTTGAGTGCCTCACCATACTTATGGCTAACTGTCACTTTGGACAACACACACTTCCTATCCACATTATAAAACCTTTGCTAGGCCATGACATGTTGAGAATGTGTATCACATGTAGATGGGGTATAAAGACACTCAGAAAATGCAGTATAAAATATTCACTTTCTCAGTGTAAATATATATATGGAAAAATGGCTAGGGACATTAAATGGCAATGTACACAATTATTGTTGTTCATACAGACAAAAGGTGAGTGGTGGGTGTTTAATTGTGGTAACAGCTGGTGGTAACAGCTGGTGGACGGTAAGGCTCCCACTCTCATAACAGTGTAATGTCACCTCGGCTCACTAATTATGGATAACTACGCTAAAGAAATATGTCATATTTGTCTTGTATCGTGTATATGTGCATAACATTAAATATTTATTTTATCTGACGTAGGCAACATTAACTATGCACATTTCTACTAATTCTTATTGAGCTGTCAAAATTGGGAGTATGATTGTTTTAACACATGTTGCATAAGGGTGATTTTATTCATTAACTTTCATCTAAAGCTATTTCGTATTTTGTAATTGATTTGTACAATCCCAATATACAATATTATGTACAAATCCTTAATGAGTATCAAATGTTAAATAGGATTTTAATATCCATATGTCAATCATGTGTATAACGTGACATGTATCTAGCAGACGTGAAGTGAACTAGGCAAGATTGTCAACATATAGTTGTTAAACAAAGCTCTTCATTTCTGACTTTCTCTCCAGCTTGCCATGCTGGTCTGCATAAGTTAGGTTAGCTTTGAGTAGTTTAAAACCAAATATGAATTAGGTTGATTCATGATATCTTTGATAAGCATTCCTTCATTGACAATTATAATTTTTGTTAGAATATTTTCTTTAGCAATAAAAAAGTTAATAATGCAGTTGGGGCAATTTGTTCATTCCTGTATATCATTTAATACCAACAGGCCATTTTTTAAGAATTAAAAGTTCTTAACAATTATCTTATAAGGCAAAAAACATTATAAAATTTGATTAATTTGCTTTTGTTATTCTGTAGTTATAAATAACAATTGTGATCTGAATTCTGGCTTATGTGTTGGGACCAGGTTTTGGCCTGTGGTGTCTGGTAGGCCTTGACTCACAAGAGCCTGGTGTACGTGTGTGTAGCTGTCCAGGTGGCTTACAGCAGATAGCCACTGAGGGAACCTGTCCAGAAATTTAATGAGGTTTTTGTAATATTTGTAGGCCCTATTTTAATTGTTTTGTTTTTCCAGGCAAAACGTCTCATCACTAATGAGTTCGCTGCAATTAAAGTCATCAAGTTGGAGCCAGGTATGTATTTGGTTTTTCATTTATATGGTTATTATTATTTTACAGTGGCTTTGTAAATTGAGTTGGTGTCAAATAAATACCTTGTTGTGCTGCTCATAAGACTGGCTAGTGCTAATTGTTCTCTATCACTGTCCATGGGGGAATAGACAATCTTTGGTAATAGTAAGGTAATGGTTCCTAGGAGGAAGAAGTAAAGCGATAATAAAAATCTTGTTTTATCAATACTCTATTCAATATACAGTAATTACTAAACGATAGAAAAATGTTTCAGGGGTCTAGATTAACTCCATTTCTGTACATCCATATGTACAAAAAGACATGTATAATCATTGTGCAATATTATAACCACAAACTGGTAGGAAAGACCAAATTGTGATATGATGATAATTGCAGGCTATTAGTCTGTACTGTAAACGATAAACTCGTCACATAATAAGTAATTACAAAATAGTAAAATAATTTTTTCATGGATCTTAGCTAGCTTTATTACTGTACATCCATATGCATGTATTATAACCATATTTACATCATTTATATAAAAACTGGGCTACACACAAAGAAATCACAGTAATGTGATTTATATCGGTGAGAAAATTAAGAAGAGCAATGCTGTAACTCGAACCAGCGATCTGGGTAATCCCAGCATGGTTATAATTATCAAAATTGGCATTATATGATGATAGCCAGTCTTTGAGGGTTGACAAATACCAAAGGATCTGAAAGCTGCAGCATCTAAGGGCGCCTGGCAGCTGGGTGGACAGCGCTTCAGATTCATTGGCCTGAGGTTCCGGGTTTGATCCCTGGGGAAGGCGGAAACAAATAGGCAAAATGTTTCTTTCACCCTGATGCCCCTGTTACCTAGCAGTAAATAGGTACCAGGGAGTTACAGTTACCAGGACAGCTGCTCCGGGCTGCTTCCTGGGAGTGTAACAAAAAGGAGGTCTGGTCAAGGACCGGGCTGCGGGGACGCTAAGCCCCGAAATCATCTCAAGAGAGCCTCAAGATGACAACTTTTGTAATAATAGTTATACTGTATGTCTAGGCAGCACAGTAATCAAACCCAGCAATCAAATGTATTGTAATTTAATGGCCAAATTTATTGAGTCACTACCAAATTATTTAGTCTATAAGCTTGGTGATGAATCATTAAACCATTCACATGAACACCTACAGTATATTAAATAAATTTGAAACTGTACAAGATTTTAGACATAGATTTTAGACCAGGAGGCCTGGTCGACGACCGGGCCGCTGGGACGCTAAGCCCCGGAAGCACCTCAAGGTAAGGTAGCCTACTGTACAGTTAATCACATAACTTTCACTGAATTCTTCATTCAGTACCTTCCTTCCTTGGGCAAGAGCGACCATGTTCTTTTAATAATGTCAGAATAATGTAATGTTAATGTTTTTGACTTTGCCTATTCATTCTTCCAGGGGATGACTTTACCATAATACAGCAGGAGATATTGATGATGAAAGACTGCCGACACCCAAACATAGTGGCATATTTTGGGAGTTATCTTCGTCGAGACAAGCTTTGGATATGTATGGAATTTTGTGGTGGTGGATCATTGCAAGATATATACCACAGTAAGTGTTGACTGTTACAACAATGTTGCATGTTCAGATGGGGTGGGATAAAGTTAGTGGAAAATAATGGATTTTAGGAAATGTTTTCTTGGTGTACAGCTATTCCTATTTGTTGCCTACAATACTTATGTATTGTATTTGAAAGAAGAAAAGACATATTGATCCGTGCATTAATACACTTCTGAATGGTATACAGTAATGAAAGACAGTAATTAGGTATAAAATGTATTATAATAATTTCATGCTAGATGCCTTTTTACATATCAATTATATTAGAGTACTGTATATTCAGAGAATTCATGACAACTTTTGTGATTTCTTTGTATCAACTGGTGTAGGTACTTTGTTGTTATGGTGCCAGTATCTGGTTACCAGCATGTTCCTGGTTATATGTGACTTTACCCTAGGTCTAACCCCTTTTTCTAGGGTGAGCCCCTTGTGGCTTCCTCAAGCTATCTATACTGAGATCGTACCATATACTAGGCCATATCAACCATAAGAGTTCTATAGGCCTACGAGAGACTAGGGCTAGAACTTGGCCCCCTTCAATCAAGCATAGGAAGTGGTGATATTTATTTACACCACCTCACCAGGGAAGGCAACCAGAAAGTGACCAACACGACACAAACTGGCTGAAAAGCACATTCATCAAGCTCAAGTAAAACAAGAAACGATAGGTACAAATGGACCCCACAGGCCAAAGTCCAGGTTGACTGGCACTTAGCTTAGAAGCAGCAGGTCCTGCATGACTTACTAGTGAACCAGGAACCCTTCAGCCCACCTAATTGTGCTTGCAGGGGTTGAGCTGTGGCTCTTTGGTCCTGTCTCTCAACTGTCAATCAACCTGGACATGTACATATGTCCATATCAACAAATGAACTGGTGTAAGGGATTGGAATGGACCAAGAGCTCCACTTGTGCTGGATGGTAGAGCGACGGTCTTGCTTCATGCATGTCAATGTTCAGTTCCTGACCATCCAAGTGATGGGGCACCATTCCTTTTCCCCATTTCTATCCAACATCCTTATCCTGATCCCTTCCAGTATAGTTGTAATGACTTGGGGCTTTCTCCTGATAGTTTCTTTTCCTTTACCCCTGGTTATGGATGGGGGTAGTACTAATGAGCACATGCTTGTTCCCTAAGATTCAATCATTTCTTTACATTGTTGGGGTAGTTTTTGTGACGGTTACGAGGCTTCAGTGACTCCGAACCTGGCGGGTCTGTATTAGTGTGTTGACTTTCTCGATGTTTTCCCGGTTGGGTGGCGGAATGCCACCTCCTTTTTGTGCCTCTGTTACAGGGGCTAGATTCTGGAGCTGGCCACAAAGAACTCCATGGCTGATGTGACATGTCTCGGCGAGATAGCTTCAGGGAGTCACAAGGGGGTTCTCCCAGAATGAAGTATGATGTGTAAATACAGCTTGTACGTTTTAGAACTGACCCAACAGTTATTAATATAACTGTAATTGGTTCTCTTGCTATAAATTGTTTTAACTTTGATTTAATGTCATTGTACAGTATATGAATGTAATAAATATGTTATGGGCAATTGCATTCAGAATTTTGTAATGGTTCTATACTGTATTGATATTAATGTTGTTAATTTCAGTCATTGGTCCCCTTCAAGAACGGCAAATTGGATACATGTGTCGGGAAACGCTTAGAGGTCTAGAATATCTTCATCGCATGGGAAAAATGCATCGAGACATTAAGGTAAAATATTTGGTTAACAAAACCAAAGTTGGTATACAGTAGTAAGAATGCTTATAATCTCAAATCCCATTGGATATCTTATGATTCTGTTACGTTTATTTTCTGGGGGAGCCCCTACTGGCTTCCTGAAGCCATCTAGCTGAGATTGCTCCATGTAAAGGGTTCACATCAGATATGGGAGTTGTGTATTGCTTACCAGGAACCATTGAACATTTAACAGAAAATGAATGATTACATCTATATATTTACAGGCAAAATTTTTGTTTGCTAGCTAGCTATGTTTGTATGTACTCACCTAGTTGTGTTTGCAGGGGTATAGCTATTGGCTCTTTGGTCACGTGTGTGTGTGTGTGTGTGTATGTAATTACCTACGTGTAATTACCTAAGTGTAGTTACAGGATGAGAGCTACGCTCGTGGTGTTCCGTCTCCCCAGCACTCTTTGTCATATAATGCTTTGAAACCACTGACGGTTTTGGCCTCCACCACCTTCTCACTTAACTTGTTCCAACCGTCTACCACTCTGTTTACAAAAAGGTGAAAGAAACTCTGCCCATTGTTTCTCTCCGGCGCCTGGGATCGAACCCGGGACCACAGGATCACAAGCCCAGTGTGCTGTCCGCTCGGCCGACCGGCTCCCTGTGTGTGTGTTTGAGTGTGTGTTTGTGTATATGTATGTATGTATGTATGCATACAATTAAAAGCCTAAATCTTATAACTGCACATAGCACACATTTTGCCTGTAAATATATACATGGTTATCACTTATTTGCTGTTGATACAAGTTCAATGGGTCCTAGCATGGCCACCCTGCACATCCAGACACTGGGTATTGATGTGCCAGACATGGTCCTCATTTTTTTACCGAGGCCCTAGAAGGAAGGTGAGGGACTCTGGATTATTTTTCAAGATGGGGGGAAGGTTACTGGTGGCCTGAGCAAGCAAATGTGAGCCCCATATATGTGCCAAACTTTTAAATATTATGCAGTATCCTAATATTTCACCTGATGTGATGCCCAGTTTGAGCATATTAGCCATCCCCATCACCTGATGTGATGCTCAGTTTGAGCATATTTAGCCACCCCATCACCTGATATGATGCACTGTTGTAGGGTTAAGGCATGTGCTTGGGAGTACCTAGAGTGTAGGTTCGAACCTTCCTCATGACTTCAACTGATTTTTTCATAGATACAGCATGTTAATGTGATTTCTTTGTGCAATCTTCATTATATTATTTGTAGCCTTTTGAGATATGTCTGTCATTGAGACCAGTGAGACTGTTCCTCGGACAGTTAACTGTTATCAAAACAAACCTTACTAACCAATTTTGTAATCGAGTGTCCAAATGGCTGGGTGAAGGGGTTGTGTATATTACCTTCTATTCTTGTGCTTAAACATAATTACTCTGAAAGAGGTGCAATTTTTGTGTTAATTCCTGAATTATTTTTTAACTTGGCCAATTTTCTTAATTCTGTGAATATTTTCTTCTAGGGAGCAAACATTTTGTTGACGGAGAATGGGGATGTGAAGCTTGCGGATTTTGGTGTATCTGCTCAAATTACAGCCACAATTAGCAAGAGGAAGTCGTTTATTGGAACACCATACTGGATGGCTCCTGAGGTTTGGTGATAATAGTTCTTAAGTGAGATTTCTTTTCATACAAGCCGGTAATTGTCTTTAAGTAGACACTTTTCTTTCAGATCCATTCTTTGGAAGTAAAAAAAAAGAGGAAGTGAAATCATAAGGAAGATTCTGAAGCAATAGTCACTATTGTATAGTTTCTGTTCTTCAGCTTTTATGGTCACAAAGATTATCTCTTCAGAGAAAAAAATGGATCTTATTATAAATGAATATCCTTTGTGTAAATTATACATTCCTAGAAATGAAGGATATTTAGGGCATTCAGTATGATTATACTGAAAGGTCATTTCATTCCAAATCATCACAGCTCCCAAACTGACCATCTCAGATTTGTATGAAATTTGGTAGGATGTTAGTGTATACGGCATAACATACATTTACACAATTTTAGCTCCTGGTTATGCATGATATTCATACAGCAGGGTTGCCAATTTTATGAAAATAAAACATTTCTGTGGGGGAACCCTTTCGGCTCCCTGGAGCTATCAGGCTAATATGCGATACGTTAGACTAGGGCATTAGTCAATGGAGTTCAGCCTACCTGGGACTATGAGCCAGAACCTGGCCCTCTCAGAGAGGCACAGGGAGCAATGGTTCCTTATCTGCCATTGACTGGGGTTAGTTTAAGCAGTTTAAGGGTTAAGAGGTAGCCTAACCCTGGAATGAAACCTGCATAGGAACCGACCAACCCTACCCTAACCAAACCTAACCTTGAGAATGGCAAACTATGACAAACCCAACAGTCAAACCAACCTTAACCTAACGTAACTAGCATAAACAATAGGAGAACTGAGTATGCGGACATGAGAAGTGGTTAAAGGGGGGCCCACAGCAACAAAATCCATCCACATAGCCCACATGTATAGAGAGCAGTTAAGAAGGACCCACATGTACCCGACCCAAAAGGTGGCACTTCATTACATTCAATGCTTTTTTTTTTCATCTGCTTTACTACCTCTTTTGTGATGTGGTGCGATCTCCTTTGTCTTAAGTATGTTTGGGTAAAACCAATATCTAGGCTCTCCAAAAAATGTTTAGGGAATGTGATTGTGGTTTTCTTTGCACTTCTTGGTGAATATAGAATTCCAGGAGTACTGCCAAGGTACTTGCTGGCCTTCTGAACATGCTCTCTATGGCTACTTCAGAATCCAGTGGGGTTAGGGTGATGTCTGATATATGGCTCAATGGTGGTGACACATTCATAAGAATTCATTTGGATCCTTAATCTTCAATGTGTTCAAGGGTTCACTGAAAAGAAAATCGTACTCTAGCCTCAGATTTCACTCCTTTCTTTGTTGTCATCTGTGAAAGTTCCATCACCCTTGGATAAGGACCCATTGCAAATGTAGTTTTTGAAATAGATTTTGCATAGAAAAAGTATTTTGAATTCTTCTTTACTTGTGGCCTTTTGCTCTTTGCCTTTCCTGGATTTTATGATTCCTGCATCTTTAGCATGATTGTTTTTCTACACAGATATATTAACCTTCTGCATATTAAACTTAAAAGTTTCTACTCTGTCGTTCTTGGAGTTGAGTGGAACATTTGAGATTCTGTGATTTGTTTTCTTCATCTATAGAGGGCATGCTGTTCTCATTCCAGTTGGCATCTTTTTTCCTCTCTCCTTTGTGGTATGTGACTTGCACATGTTTCTAGTGCTACTGGGCCTATTTTCTCAAAGCACTAGTTAAAGTTTATGTTATTTAGCTGCCTTTCCCAGAATATTTTTGTGAGGTCTTGGTTTATTTGTTCATAGTCGATTTGCTTGCTTTGAGATTGTTTCTTTAAATTGTTGGGGGAGTTCATGTGGCAGGTTTTGATCCTTTCGTCACTTTGAACCCAGCATTTGTCTGTATTGGTTTGCTAACTTTTTGGGACCCTTCCCAGGTGAGGTGGCACTGTCATTTGCTTCCTTCTCCTCTATGATCTGGGGCCAGGTTCTGGGTTTGGTCTCTGGTAGGCCAAACCGAACTCGACAGTTGATATTATCCAGTAGCTAGGGGCCATCTCAGCAAGAGAGCTTTAAGGCTCACTCGGAAATTTGCGTTTCATTACATTCCACCCGGGTTTTTTAATGTACGATTGAGTTCTTTGCATTTATGTATAGACTAGCAAATGTTTTATTAGGGCTCGGTGACTTGCTTAACAAGAATATTAGTGCTTCATTTAATTTCTGAAAATAGTTGCAGGATGTAAATTTTGTCTAAGAATTGCATACAGAGGTATAGCTATAGTGTGTGGGATGTGATTCATTGTACCTGTACTCACTTAGTTGTGCTTGTAGGGGGTTGAGCTCTGGCTCTTTGGTCCCGCTTCTCAACTGTACTTAACCTGTATATCCATTGAGAGGACATTAAACATTTGAGCTATTAAATTTAAAAAAGTAATTTATAAGTAATTGTTAAGGTATTTTGCTTTATCCCCCCATTCAAATATGAGTTAATAAAGATAAAGGATATGTTATTTTCTTTATCAGGTTGCAGCAGTTGAACGAAAAGGAGGTTACAATCAACTGTGTGATATTTGGGCTGTTGGAATAACGGCCATTGAGCTAGCAGAACTTCAACCGCCAATGTTTGATCTTCATCCCATGCGGGCACTATTTCTCATGTCTAAAAGTGGCTTTAAGCCTCCAACGCTAAAAGATAAATCCAAATGGACTCAAAATTTTCATCATTTTGTAAAGGTAAGTCATTGTAATAAAATAATACCATTTTATGCACATTAAAGCAGGTAGAGTAGTTGATATGTTAGCCCGTTATATATGGACAGGAGTGAGAGTTCTCTTGATATTCACTGTCATTCTGTACTATAATTGTGTTTTCACAATTATCTGTGATAGCATTGTGATATTCAACTTTTTCCAACAACTTCTGCTTCCAGTAATCGCCTTACTTGTATATGGTTGACCGTTTGCAAAATTTATCAGAAGCACATAGAAGCCAGACTGCTTGTTTCTCATGGTCCACTTGTTGAATTAATGCTCCACTGAGGGTTAGCCTACTCGAGACAAATATTCCTATGGACTTTGATATAAGTTGATCGTGCTTATAATGCAGAAGACAGTAAAGGTTGTACATTTGATTAACCACCATGCTGTGCAGAGTGCCTTCAGGCTCTCTGAGAGTTGTGCTTTCTTTTTTTTTAGTTAGACTATATTTTAATGTTTTTCAACTTTTCATCACTCTTTGTGTTTTGAAATGAAAATAGTCGAGTTTGGAAACATTTTGACATTAACTTTACCTGAACATTTATAAAAACAACAAAAATATGTTGTTAACAATTGCACTATGAAGGTTTTGGCAAAACCAGGTGCGCAGTGCGGTGGTTAATTAGATGAGTGCCAGAACTAGGTCATTGAGGACAGTCAATATTACTAAGAGATAGGTCTGACAGAAATTTGTTTAACGTAATAAATTTATTTTTTAACATGGCTTCTAATTACAAAACTTTGGAATCTCTACTTTAATAAGAGTTTCACAACAAATAGTTGGCAACCAATCTGCAGGAATACATTCCCAAGAAGCTGGCATTGGAGCACACAGTTTCCACTTAAATTCCTCAGGAATGACATATAGTCTTAACACTCCTACCTTGAGGCTACCTTGAGGTGCTTCCGGGGCTTAGTGTCCCCGCGGCCCGGTCGTCGACCAGGCCTCCTGGTTGCTGGACTGATCAACCAGTCCAACCAACCAACTCTGGTGATAACTCTTGCAATTACTGTATTACCTTACCCTTAAAGAATGGTTATTGTCACTTGATTATCCATGGGGTAATGTAGTTATTGGCAAATGATGATTTAAACTTATTGTCTGGGTTTTCCGTGTATGATACTAATACCAATAAAAGCTCTTTGTGGCTGTAGTGGAGTTTACCTTGGCACATAAAAAAATAATGTTATTGTTTCATGGTTACCTTAATAAGTGAATGCGATTATTGCCACAAGTGTTACTATGCGAATGTGGTACTGTACTCATCAGTGTATAAAGTTCTATCATAATTACATGTGTAGTATACCAATGATGTTCATATGGTTTTATCAACTATATAATTGTAATGAGGTATACCTGGCCAATCAATCATCATTTGAACCTGATAAAGGAACTACAGAAGGCTTTTTGAAGGCTTCATAAGTTTATGGAGAAATTGTCGTCGTACCTCGGTAAATTCGTGTTCAGGTGCAATTGTACACCAAGGTTCCACTGAATTTTATTTTATTTTTTCATTATTGTACTACTGTATATCTTGAGCCTTATCACATTGATTTTTAAACTGATATCACCTTTTGATTATTATAAAACAATGGTTCTTTTCATAATATGATTGTAACCCATGGTACTTATTTTGTATTTATTTATATTTGGTTGCGATGCACATGTAGAGGGTGTAGATCTTTGTTTAAAGAATATTGATAATATAAGAATGAGTTTGTCGAAATAGTGTACGTGCCTGACATTGGAACTGTGGATACTTTCTTTGATCAGATAATAGTCAAAACATATCTGGTTCTTAATTTCAGTAGTGTTCTTTTATTTTTTTAGCTGGCCCTAACAAAAAATCCCAAGAGAAGACCAACAGCTGATAAGTTACTTCTGCATCCTTTTGTGGCAGCAGATCTGCCAAAGTGGCTGGCAGTGGAGCTGTTGCAAAAGGCTCATAATCCTCAACACTCATTCCCACCTGAGTTAGAGGTGAGTGTTTCTGTAGTTGTTCTGCAATCTTAAACATTCTTCTTAATCTCCATTACTATTCATTAAACTTTTCAGTATATTGTTTGTTATGTATTGGTAGACATGTTAGTTTTGGCAAAAAGCTGGGACCTTGGGTCATGTAGCATTTTGTCATGTAATATGTATTGTTAGAAAAGATGAAAGTTGTATCTGCATAAAACTTTAGTCATAAATTGTTAGAAGTCATTGGATAGGTCTTTAATTTTTTAAATGAATGAGTATGAAATTAAATAATGAGAGACAAAGGTGGGCAACTGTGTGTAAAATTAAGTTGACTAGAGAAGTTCAGGAAGTGATTGTTCAATTTTACATGAGTGAGGTGTGTGAGTGATGAGAGGGAAATGTGCACAAGTGAGGATAAGATGGAGGATAAATGGCTTGTGCAAAGACATCTGTGGATAAGAAGACTGAAATAAAGCATTGGAGCTAAAAGTAAACAATGTGATAAGTTTGTGTGGTATTATGCAGGTACTACCTACCTACCTGTTGATGATTTTGGGGATCAGTGTCTCCATGGCCTAGTCACTGACCAGGTCTGCCATAGCCATAGTAGTCTTGGCAGGGACTGTTTGAAAAGTTCTGTGTTGCACCAGTATAGATATGTTTTCCTGCTGGGACATTCATGATCCTGTCTTGTAGACACAATGTTATCTTAACATTGTGTCTACAATGTCATTCATTGTAGACACATTGTAGAATCCCTTAGACATAGAATGGCATTCTGTGTCTAAGGGATTCTGCACAGAAAGTCACATTTCACATTGATCCAAATTTATAATAATTCAAAATCTTATTTATTTAAAAAATATTTATTCATCACTATTATCTTAATGATATTGAATTCATAAAAATTTATGAATATTGTATGTAGTTTTTTTATGAATATTAAATTTTAACAAATAAATACTTTTCTTTTTTTAGATGGATGAAGATGGAGCTGTTACTAATGTTCCTCAGAGAATAACCTCCAGAACACCGACACGACCAAAACAAAGAACCAAGTCTGAACTACACAGTAAGCTAACTTCATCTTAAATTTGTTGGTAATCATTTCTCTTGGAAGGATTATTTTTTCTGGGTGGGTGGGGGGGGGAAGTCCCTTTGTTACTTTCTGAAGTTACAATGCTGACACTGTGTCAAAATACTAGGTGCCATCAGCCAGAGTTCTTTTTGGCATACTTGGAACTATGAACCAGAACCTGGCCCCTCTCTAATGAGGGGCATAGAGCAGTGACACTGTGATAAAAATTGTCAGTGAATTTTAATCACCACCACAAGGAAAGCACCCGCAAAGTCATCAAAATAAAACTCACACCACTGCTGGTTACATGAAGTATGGATACCTCAAAATCCCACAACAACGTAAACAAAAGATCTAAAATTCATGAAAATAACACACGCTCATACACCCCCACCTCTCCCTGTCATTTGGATGGGGAAGAGGGAGGCAGTCCTGGGTCAGTTGGCTGCTCCACCCTCAGTTCTAATCTGATGGTAGTGAGTGCTTGGTTGCTATCTCTGTCACTCTGGCTCTGGGGTCATTTTTCACTATGTGGTGTTTCTGAGGGGAGCCCCTACAGCTCCCTGGAGCTATCAGGCTGATATGTGTTATATTAGTCTGGGGCATCAGTCAATTGGAGTTCAGCCTACCAGGGACCACAAGCCAGAACCTGGGCCCCTGAGAGAGGCACGAGGAGCAATGGCCTATAGAAACCCCCGTATTGATGGAAGCATTCTATGTCTGCCATCGACCTGGTCAGGCACCCAGAAAGGTAGGCGCCCCAAAACAAACTGTATCTGGTTAAAAAATTGCTACTGAAAGCTGAACTGTTGGACAGGCATGACCTCACAAGAGCCCTGAGGAAGGTGATGTGAACCCTGTGTAGCTGCAGGACCTTTAAATCTTACGTGGTACTTCCAACCATACATAGTTGTGGTGCGCAGTTCTGTGATAGTTACTCACCCCAGCTATATCTGTATTGTGCAGTTTAAGGGTTAAGTGCCACAGCTCCCTGTGCCTCCTTGAGGGGGGTGGGGCAGGTTATGGCTCATGGTCCCTGTTATGCCATTAGAACCCAACGACTGATGGCACCTAGTAGTATGGCTCTATTAGAAATAGTAGCTTCAGCAGCCACTGGGGCACCCAGAAATTGGTGTTTCATTACAGTCAATGCTGTTTTTTTTCCATTGAAGGCATCATTTAACATGTCTGGGGAGATTCTATATGTAACTTTCCAAGATGAGCAGTTCTCGACAAACTAGCTTTTGTGTAATTACCTAATACAGTATGTGAAATGTTCTTTGCTTGCTAAAATAATAGTTTGTATTCCTAACTTATTTTAACAATTCTCGCTTATCACCACCATAATTCTTTTCAGTGGAATCGGTGAACTTTGAGCCTCCACTAGTCACAGAGTTGAATGCTGAACCACCACCCGCCCGGTACCCGGCTGCAGGTCAGCCGTGGGACTCGGCTATGGAGGTAAAGAGTTGTTGCAAAGTTAAGAAGAAATGAATGAATGTTTAATTTGAATATTATTATTGTACTGAGGCACTTGAATTCAAGTTTTCCATGTTAGATAGATTTCATTATAGGAGATTCAATGACTATAGATTTTCTCATAATACCTTATTGGGCAGCATAATTAAATATATTCTCATGATCAGTTATTACAATTACTATGTAGGTTATATCCCCTAATAGCAATAAATATTTGGAGAGTCCTACGACAATGCTGTAGTGCTTGAATGAAGGGGAAGGCATGAGCCAATTTATGTTTTTGTATGAAAACCAAATTTTTTGATGTAACTTATATCCTTTCTCAAGGTATTGTACACAGTGTATACATTACTTGAGCCTGTATACAGTAAACATTATATTTATAGTACCTTGAGAGAGGATGTAGGTTACATCCAAAATTTAGTTTTTTAATACACTTAAACTTAAATTGTGTCCTTCCTTCACGGGTTATAAATATTTGCCATATTAGATCAACAAGATACCTCTTTCATAAACTTAACCACTCTGTCACCTCTCCCAAGCACCCCGGTCACCTCTCCCCATGCACCCCGGTCACCTCTCCCGATGCACCCCGGTCACCTCTCCCCATGCATCCCGGTCACCTCTCCTCCTGCACCCCGGTCACCTCTCCTCCTGCACCCCGGTCACCTCTCCCCATACACCCCAGAGCCATGCAGTGGAGCTATTTCAACAAGCTAACCACAAGGAGTCACTATTTCTCCTCTCCAGAAAAAAATGTGTAACCTGTTTTTTATGACTCAGTGTATTGAAGCAGCTCACATTTCTGAGTTCATTTTAAGTGATTGTCCTTGTTTTACTTTGCATCTTTAATAGGATAAATATGTATACTAAACATCTCTACAGGAAGGAGAGATATCGCTGGATAATCATGATGTAGCAGAATCTTGGATGGAGAACGACCCTGATAGTGAAGTTAAAACCAAGTAAGTTGTCCACAAGTATAAAAAGTATATTTACTACCTATAATTGCACTGAGAAAATGGCCGTATAATTCTTTGCATTGAATTTTGAATAGTAGTGGTGCCATCACAGTGTAAATGAAATGAACACATTTTGGCTTTATAAGCAGTGAAAAGGCTAGTCAAATGTATTCCTGTAAGATTGCTTAAGCTTTATATGAAATGAAAATGTTTTTTGTATTATTATTGATTTGTTTTTAGACAGTATTTGCAGTACAGTATTTAATGCTAGAATAGTGCATGTTTTCATATCTTGTGAACGATTTATTTGAAAACAATTAGAGAGCAAAGCTTACTCATTTAGGTCATTGCAGTTCACCTCTGAGTATGAATAATGACAATAGAATATTGATGAGTATTTGCCACATTTTGGTTCAGGTTGATGGCTCAAGTCTTTAATCTGCTTAATGCTGGAGTAAACTTTATTTATTTCTAACAACAGATATGTAGGTTACTGAGAAACTGTAGTCATATTTATGTATTTATTTCCTTATTAATTATATTCTAATATTTATTGTTATTATCATATGATGCATTAATTTTGCTAGGTTCCCCAATTGTAACATACATTTTTGGTTGTCAGATCTTTATTTTTATTATATTTTATTTTCCTTTTACTGTTTCCAAATGATAATTCTTATGTTTTAACTGATATTCATTTCAAACACAGAGGTTGGATGGTATGTATTGGGATAAAAATTGTACACAGTTGCTTGTATAGTGTGTAGATCCCTGATGGTCACCGTGGCAGCTGATCTCTGATATTGGTGTTATCAGATTATTGTCATTGTTTATCATCATTACCCCATTTCCCACTTTCATGGGCTGGGGGAAAAATACATAAAGTGAAACAGAAAAGACAATGTGTGACAGAAGGAGCAAGCCCAGAATGTTTTGAATACTGGCAGTTTTGTTGCATCATAGTTTTTTGTTATGTTTCTTGACTAGATTAAAAAAATACCTTGTGTGAGATGCAACATTTCTAGGGAGGCCCTTATTGGCTCTCTGAAGCTATGTCACTGATATGGCTTCCCAGTACTTAGTCACATCAGTCGTAAGTGCCATGTTGGCCTACCAGAGTCGAGCCACAATCTGGGCCCCTTCCTCTCCACATGGAGTAGGGTATTGTTATGATCATCCTCACAAGAAAGCACCCAAAAAGCAGATTAGACATTACAGACAATTTTGTAATTACCCAAGTGTAGTTACAGGATGAGAGCTATGCTCGTGGTGTCCCTTCCCAACAATCTGTCATATGATGCTTTGAAACTTCTGAAGGTTGTGGCATCCACCACCTACTCAATTTGATGCAACTGTCTACCACTCAGTTTGCAAAAGTGAACTTTCATATGATTTTGTCAGCTTTGTTTTCATAGCTTAACTCTATGACCATAGCGGTTCTAGAAGTTCCAGACTTCAGTAATTCTTCTTTGTCAATTTTGTTGATTCCCGTTCCTATTTTGTTTGTAGTGATCATATCGCCTCTTTTTTTTTTTCTTCTTCTTCTTCTTCTACTAGCTATTACATATTTAACACCTCTCCTCGTAGCTCTTATCTTTCAGTTTTGGAAGCCATTTTGTTGCATGTCTTTGCACCTTTTCCAATTTGTTGAGGTGTTGCTTGAGATTTGAGCACCATATCTCCAAGATAGCATAGCACTTTGGGAATACCATCTTCATTTAAAATTTTTGGTTGCATGTAAAGAATAAAATCCAGAGATTGAGAATTGGGGAACAGGCTCACTGAGAAGGAAAAAGAAATATTTGAAACAATAAATGAATAGTTCCAAAGTGTGTATGTGAAAAATGAGGATTACAGAGAGCTGGACTCTATGCGTAATGCCAGAAAACACTATAGTTGTTTCAAGCCAAAATTAAAAGTTTATTGAAAGGGCTAGAAAGAGATAGAGCTGTTGGACCAGATGAAGTTTTCCCTTGGGTGGTAAGAGTGTGCAACTGAGCTGAGCATCCCAATCCAATTGATATTCCAGACAACTTTGTTCACAGGAATCTTAGCAGATACTGTATATTGAAAAAGCCAAACATAGTTCCAATCTACAAAAATGGTATGGTTGCCAAGAAGACCTTCTAAATTATAAATCTGCATCATTAACACACTTGGTAGTCAAAATACTAGAAAAAATAGTTAAAACCAAATGGGTAGAATACCTGGAGGGTAGTGACATAATAACGGACAGACAATATGGTTTTCAGACAGGAAGATCCTGTGTAACAAATCTACATAGTTTTTATGATAGAGCAACAGAGATTTTACAGGAAAGAGATGGTTGGGTTGACTGTGTCTATCTGGACCTTAAAAAAAGGCTTTTGACAGAGTCCCATGCAAGAGGTTGTATTGGAAACTGGAACATGCTGGAGGGGTGACAGAGACTTCTGACATGAATGAAAAATTTTCTGACTAACAGAAAGATGAGGGCAGTAATCAGAGACAATGTATCTGACTGGAGGAGTGTTATTAGTGGACTACCACGAGGTTCAGGTCTTGCATCAGTGATGTTCATCGTCTACATAAACAATCTACCAGAAGGAATACAGAATTATATGGACATGTTTGTGGATCATACTAAGATACTTGGGAAGATAATGATGATGATGATTATCATGCACTTTAAATTGATCTAGATAAAATAAATGCTTGGAGTGACATGTGGCAAATGGAATTCAATGTGAATAAATGTTTTGCTATTGAATGTTGAATCGGTGAAAATAGACCCCACACAACTTATAAATTATGTGAAAAGGAATTACAGAACTCTAATAAAGAACAAGACCTAGGGGGTGGGTTTTGGATAGTAAGCTGTTGCCAGAGGAACACACAAAGAACATTATGAGAGGAACATATGTATCATGTTCCAACTTCAGACTTGCTTTTAATTACATAGATGGTGAAATACTACAGAGATTGTTCATGACTTTTGTGAGACCAAAATTTTGATGTGCAGCAGTTGTATGGTTCCTACATTTCAAGAACCACAAATAAACTGGAAAAGGTGCAAAGGCATGCTCGAAAAGTGCTTTTGAAACTGAAAACAAGAGTTACTAGAGGAATTAAGTATGTCAAAACTAGAAGACAGAAGAAAGAGGTGATATGATCGCCACTTATAAAATAATAACAGGAATCGACCAAATTTACAAAGAGGAATTTCTGAAACCAGCAACATCACCAAGAAGAGGACACAGATTCAAGCTAAGGAAACAACGGTGCCAAAAAGAATATTAGAAATTTTCTTTTGCAAACAAAGTGGTAGACAGTTGGAACAAGTTAAGTTAGAGGTGAAGAGAAAAGCAGTCAGTAGTTTCAAAGCATTATATGGCAGAGAGTGCTGGGAAGATGGGACACCACAAGCATAGCTCTCATCCTGTAACAACACTCAGGTAATTACAGTCAGCCACGTGCTATCTAAGTCCCTTGGGACTGAGACTGAATGGATAACATGTGTTCAAATAAGTGGTTAGTCATCCTGAAAAGCTGACAATTTTGTTGCAGAAATTCACCATTTTTTTGTTTGTACACGCCAATATATGTTCTGATCTACTTGTTAGCAATGCTTCATCAATGAAGGTATTTGAATCTTGAATCTTGAAGGTATTTAGATAGAAAAGGTGGTAGTGGATGATAATAGTGTTGGGTTGACTGAAGTGGAGGTGGTGATGAGGTAACCTCAGCAGACTGCTTTTCACCTTGTACTCTAATGTACCTAATGCCATGGCAGAGTTGAGAGCTTCTGAGCCATCCATTAATGTATGAACACTGCTCAAGTGGCACTGTGTACGGTTACTGGGCAAACTTGTTCCATCTTGAACATTCCACCCCACCAGTTATCCTAACTTTTTTATTCGAACAAACCCCAGTTGGATAACAGGCATTCGTAAAGCTCGTGGCTGACTGTACACACATACATACACATACATACATACATACATACATTATTGAATGACAGGATGAGTCCTATCTTTTTCTTAACTTGAGAAGGAAGCAGTAAAATTAACTGTCTAAAGTTCATTTTACAGTTTTATTATGGCCTGACACCAAGGGACGCTTTTAATTCACCCTTTTCGGCATTATCAAAGTCATAGTGCCAGTGGTTACGATTTTAGAGCGGCTGAATGTAACTAGGGATGAGGTTAATTGCCCCCTCTATTGACCAAAATGCTCACTGCAGCTTTCAGTCACATATGATTCAATGATGTCTGTGGCTGTACTTTTAATGTTCTTCCTCATTCTCAAATATGGCAGTGTGTAACTTAGTGTTGGCTGGCTATTTGAGAGTTGGATGGGTTTGTTTAATTTGTAATTCCTCGCCAATGTTCTATCTTGTATTGTCGTGGTATCTATTGAATATTTTAGTGTTGTTTGTTAGAATATCCTTTGGTGATGATCTGGTTGTGTATAGAGACTGCATGTTCCTTGGTAGGGCCTTTGGTATTTGTGCATTGTCAGGTACCTCAAAAGAAATATCATTTTGCCTCTATAGTATGCTGAGATAAGCAGTGCTCATCAGCACACGCTCCATGTGGGTATGTGAAGCCATAGATGACATTTGTCTCTCACAAATCATTTTGTATATCAGAAGAATTTTTCATGAGTAAGTTGGCAGTCTTTTTACTTTCATAGTATATTATTATTTTGATCTTCTGGTTGGTGTCAGTAGGGGTGGGTTTCTATCAGTAATATCTTTCAGGACTACCATTTTGTGGACCATGGAGAAGAATTTCCTTTAGAATATTTTAATAGGAGGGACCAGTAATGTACTATTGGCTGTTTCATCAAAAGTAGCATGGCAGCTCGCCTTTCTTTTAATGATCTCTTTAACGTATTTGTTAGCGTATCCGTTATTAACTAGGACCTGCCTCACTCTACTGAGTTCGTCAACCTGCTTCCAGCTGAAGCTGTATTTGAGAACATTGGTTGACAGGCATTGACAACACTCCTGTATCTATCTGGACACTCCATAAAGATACATTCCTATGTTGATTTCCTCAGTGTAGACTGCAGTTAGAAAGCAACCATTTCTTTCTGAGACTGTTAAGGGTAGGAAAGGTAGCTTACTTTCACACTCCTTCTCGTAAGTGATCCTTAGCACTGAACTTAGCTTGAATGCATCATATAAAATGTGAGTAAATCACGAAAATTAACACGTGATAACAAATGTGACAGTGTCAGACCACGGAGGAAGAATTGAAACAGGAATTTCCCCAAGTGCTTTCGTATTTTAATAATACATCTTCAGAAGGAATCATTCCTTCATTTCTACTGAAGATGTATTATTAAAATATGAAAGTACTTAAGGAAATTCTTGTTTCAATTCTTCCTCCCTGGTCTGACACTTGTCATATATATATAATATATACATATTTCTCAATTTTTTTTCAAGTAGGGAATCGGCACTGTTGTTTGGGAAACATGAAGTTGTTTCTGCAGAAGGTGTTTTCTGCATGCCATGCGCTTTCAGCCTCAGGTCTCCACAGGAATATGGTGACTTACTGTAGTGACTTAGGCATCAGGAGTGACAACATTTCTTGATGTTGAATAGCTGTCCACCAAAGTACCCATGGGGGAGGAGGTTGACCAAGGAGGCCTGGTCGGGGACCGGCTGCGGGAACGCTAAGCCCTGAAATCATTGCAAGGTATGGGTGAAACTATTAATATAATGATAGACAAAGCTTATCACGATGCAGTTTGTACTCCTCATCACATCCCAGAAGGCACACTCAGGAAGCTACTTGAAGCATATACAAAAGAGGCACCCTTCCTGAGCCTGCAGGTACCCAATATTGAGCACTTGCAAGAACTTAATGATGCATTCAAGCTAAGTTCAGTGCTAAGGATCACTTAGGAGAAAGTGTGTGAAAGTAAGCTACCTTTTCTACCCTTAACAGCATGTGTGTGTGTGTGTGTGTACTCACCTAGTTGTACTCACCTAGTTGTGTTTGCGGGGGTTGAGCTCTGGCTCTTTGGTCCCGCCTCTCAACCGTCAATCAACAGGTGTACAGATTCCTGAGCCTATTGGGCTCTATCATATCTACACTTGTGTGTGTGTGTGTGTGTGTGTGTGTGTGTGTGTGTGTGTGTGTGTGTGTGTGTGTGTGTATGTGTATGTATGTATGTATGTATGTATGTATGTATATATATATATATATATATATATATATATATATATATATATATATATATATATATATATATATATATATATATATATATAAATATATAAATAATATAATATACTGTATTTATTTAATTATGTATTTATTTATTTATTTATTTATTTTATTAGTATATTTTGGATGCAGTCTTTCTGTAAAGATATGTTGTTGAATATGACTGAAAGAGTAAGAATAATAATTCTAACACGAATCTTCTCAATATTTCTTATGTTCTTCTTCACTGTCGAGGGTAATTGATAAATTAAATCTCCAAAATTAATTCTTTATTTCTGGTCTGACGCCTGAATGCATTTCGTAATGGTTATTACATTTTCAAAGACATTTTCAAAGTCTGAAAATGTAATAAGCATTACGAAACGCGTTCAACCGTCAGACCAGAAATAAAGAATGAATTTTGGAGAGTTAATTTATCAATTACTGTACCCTCGACAGTGAAGAAGAACGAAAGAAATATTGAGAAGATATGTGTTAGAATTATTAATCTTACCCTTTCGGTCATATTCAACATACATACATACATATACACGTATACACACACACACACACATATATATATATATATATATATATATATATATATATATATATATATATATATTACACACATATATATATATAATATATATATATATTACACACACACACACACACACACACACACACACACACACACACACACACACACACACACACACACACACACACTCACTCACTCACTCTCACACACACACACTCTCACACACTCACACACACAGTCTCTCACACACACTCACACACACAGTCTCTCACACACACTCACACACACACACTCACACACACACTCTCTCACACACACACACTCTCTCACACACACACTCTCTCACACACACACTCTCACACACACACACTCACACACACACACTCTCACACTCACACACACACACACACACACACACACACACACACACACACACACACACACACACACACACACACACATACACACACTATAATATAAAGGATAATATTCAGAGGTTGAAAATGGGAAATAGATTCACGGAAGATGAAAAGGAAATGTGTGAAACACTAAACGAAAAGTTCCAAAGTGTGTTTGTACAAAATGAAATCTTTAGGGAACCAGATACAATAAGAATTCCAGAGAACAACATAGAACACATAGAGGTGTCTAGAGACGAAGTGGAAAAAATGCTCAAGGAGCTCGGTAAGAACAAAGCAGCTGGCCCAGATGGCGTTTCACCATGGGTTCTGAGAGAATGTGCATCTGAGCTCAGCATTCCACTTCACCTGATCTTTCAGGCATCCCTGTGTACAGGAATCGTAGCAGACGGGTGGAAACAGGCTAACATAGTTCCAATCTACAAAAGTGGCAGCAGGGAAGACCCCCTCAATTATAGACCTGTATCATTGACAAGTGTAATAGTGAAAGTATTGGAAAAACTAATCAAAACTAAATGGGTAGAACACCTAGAGAGAAATGATATAATATCAGACAGACAGTATGGTTTTCGATCTGGAAGATCCTGTGTATCGAATTTACTCAGTTTCTATGATCGAGCCACAGAGATATTACAGGAAAGAGATGGTTGGGTTGACTGCATCTATCTGGACCTAAAAAAGGCTTTCGACAGAGTTCCACATAAGAGGTTGTTCTGGAAACTGGAAAATATTGGAGGGGTGACAGGTAAGCTTCTATCATGGATGAAAAATTTTCTGACTGATAGAAAAATGAGGGCAGTAATCAGAGGCAATGTATCAGAATGGAGAAATGTCACAAGTGGAGTACCACAGGGTTCAGTTCTTGCACCAGTGATGTTTATTGTGTACATAAATGATCTACCAGTTGGTATACAGAATTATATGAACATGTTTGCTGATGATGCTAAGATAATAGGAAGGATAAGAAATTTAGATGACTGTCATGCCCTTCAAGAAGACCTGGACAAAATAAGTATATGGAGCACCACTTGGCAAATGGAATTTAATGTTAATAAATGTCATGTTATGGAATGTGGAATAGGAGAACATAGACCCCACACAACCTATATATTATGTGAGAAATCTTTAAAGAATTCTGATAAAGAAAGAGATCTAGGAGTGGTTCTAGATAGAAAACTATCACCTGAGGACCACATAAAGAATATTGTGCAAGGAGCCTATGCTATGCTTTCTAACTTCAGAATTGCATTTAAATACATGGATGGCGATATACTAAAGAAATTGTTCATGACTTTTGTTAGGCCAAAGCTAGAATATGCAGCTGTTGTGTGGTGCCCATATCTTAAGAAGCACATCAACAAACTGGAAAAGGTGCAAAGACATGCTACTAAGTGGCTCCCAGAACTGAAGGGCAAGAGCTACGAGGAGAGGTTAGAAGCATTAAATATGCCAAAACTAGAAGACAGAAGAAAAAGAGGTGATATGATCACTACATACAAAATAGTTACAGGAATTGATAAAATCGACAGGGAAGACTTCCTGAGACCTGGAATTTCAAGAACAAGAGGTCATAGATTTAAACTAGCTAAACACAGATGCCGAAGAAATATAAGAAAATTCACCTTTGCAAATAGAGTGGTAGACGGTTGGAACAAGTTAAGTGAGAAGGTGGTGGAGGCCAAGACCGTCAGTAGTTTCAAAGCGTTATATGACAAAGAGTGCTGGGAAGACGGGACACCACGAGCGTAGCTCTCATCCTGTAACTACACTTAGGTAATTACACTTAGGTAATTACACACACACACACACACTCACTCACTCTCACACACACACACTCTCTCTCACACACTCACACACACACTCACACACACACTCTCACACACACTCTCACACACACACTCTCACACACACACTCTCACACACACACACTCTCACACACACACACTCTCACACACACACACACACACACACACTCACACACACACACTCTCACACACACACTCTCACACACACACACACACTCACACACACACACTCTCACACACACACACTCACACACACACACACACACTCTCACACACACACACTCTCACACACTCTCACACTCACTCACTCTCTCTCTGTATATATATATATATATATAATGTATGTACAGTATTTTATATATTTTACCATTATTATTTATTGTTATTATTAGTAGTAGTATTTTATTATTATTATTAGTATTATTACAACTATTATTCTTTTTATATTTACATTTTATATGTGTAATCAGTCTTGTATAATGATTATTTTCAAATCTTTTGCATTTTATAAACCCTGCAGCAAATAATCCAGTAGGTTAGCTTGGTAAATAATAGCTTGAGGCTTTAATAATTTCTGAGGAAGTAGAGGACTAACTTGGCTTGTGTGTAGATCCTGCGCTATAAGGCTCACCTTGCAAGCATACTCATTATTAAAGAACTTATATATATTTATAAAGTCAATAAAATTTGTTAGTGCTTAGTTATGCGAGTATAAATTAACTGGAGAGGCTTCTCATAAATACATCTTGATGGTAACTGTTATGTTGAAATATGTTTTTAAATGTTTTATTATGACAAAAAAATGTGTGCTCAAGAATCACAAAATGTCTTGTGTATGAATGAAACGAAACCTTTAGAAACTGTAGATTTGTCTTTTGCTATTTAATTTTCTTAACACCTTATCAGAAGTCATTCTAGGTAAGAATAGTGAGGGTAATTACAGTATACACTTCAAAATAGGGAGCCTATTGTATATATCTATTTTTATTTGTCAGGCATACATATACAGTACCCTATATGATTATGTTCATTTTAAGTACGGGAATGGACATTGGGTACTGTATATTCAATATAATCATGATGCTCAACATAGTTGTGTTTAAGTTAGTTGCATGAAAAGAAATTTTGTATTAATACTATATTTTATAACAGCCTCAAAATCATAAGTGGTCCATCTTTTGTCATTATCCAATTGCAGTTTCTATAATGTAAAAATGACTTAGGCTTTGCTGTTTTTATTATGTATTCAAGAATTGTTTAGCAAGGCCTCCCTCGGATGTTTGCCGTGCCATGGCCCGTGTCCGTCCACGGCACATCACTCCCAAGAGGCTCTCGTGCCTCACACTGACAAACAACTTTTCAAATGGTCTTCTCCCATTTCTGGAGAGGGAAGAGTTGGAAGATATAGCTTTCTCCATCACCTCAAAAACAACACGATATGGCACCAAAGTGCAGAATAAAAAAAAATCTGAACCCCTCAGAGAAATAACTGAAAACACAAAGCATATTAGTTATTCTTGTGTTATATATCAATTTGTATCACCACTACAGTAATGATGAAGAAGCCAGTTTCCCGTCACTGGATATTCCTCTGAATTTTGTCTCTGTGCAGGTGTCTTTTGCTTAGCGATTTTACATAGCTTTGTGTCGGGGGTTAGTTTTCCTGGTGTTGATTTTTCAAAGACTGAAGCCTGTCAGAGTTCTCTCTTCTGTGGTTGTCTGGTTGACTTTTGGCTGGTTTGGCTCATATTGAGCTGTGCCACTTACTTGGTTTTACCTTTGAGACTTTGTCTCAAGCTTATTAATGCATTATGAATCATTGATTGTGCAATTTGTTTCAGATACCTGCAGTTCCCTGCTTTTGTCGTAATTTATTTGAACTTACCTCCCCATTTTTATGAGGAAAATATTGATACGGTTCTACTTGTGAGATACTTCTAAAGTCATGCAAGGATGTGGCTTGTCATCCTGCTCCAGCCATTGATTTTGTTTTACTTTGTGTGATTCAGTGAAGAACTTCCGGGGATTTGATTATATGGCAGATGTTTTGTTGATCTCACCCTATGAGGTGTGGCCTGAATACATTCTGCCCAAGATTTTGGAGTTTTGGAGTTCTAACCTTACTTTTGCCAGTTATCTTCATCTGCAATGGCTGTGCTTTGTAATTTTGGCTGTCACTTCACCAGCTGATTCCTGTGCTGTAATTACCTGAGTGTTGTTAAAGGACAAGAGCTATGCTCGTGGTGTCCTGTCTTATCAGTCCTCTTTGTCATGTGACACGTTAAAACTACTGATGGGTTTAGAAGATATAAGATATCACCAACTCACTTAACTTGTTCCAACAATCTACCAGTCTGTTTGCAAAAGTGAAATATTGTAATTTTTTTACAGTTTTGTTTTCTTAGTCCGAATGCCATTTAGTTGCATGTCCTTGCACTTTTTCCAGTTTATTGATGTGTTTCTCGAGATGTGATCATCACAAAACGGCTGCATATTACAATTTTGATCTCACAAAGGTCGGGAACAATTTCTTTAATATTTTGCCATCCATGTACTGTACTTAAAAGCGATTCTAAAATTGGAAAGCATAGCATATGTTCTGTACACAGTTTTCTTTGTGGTCCTAAGGTGAGTTATTTTTTATCCAGAGCCACCCCTAGATCTCTTTCTTTGTCAGAAGTCTTTTAAAAGTTTTCCATGTTATTTGAAGAGTGTGTGTGGCCTATTTTCTCCTATTCCACATTCCATAACATGGCATTTATTCTCATTAAATTCCATTTGCCAAGAGCTGCTCCATACTTATTTTGTCCAGGTGTTCTTGAAAGGCATGACCATTGTCCAAGATTCTTATCTTCCCTAATAGCATGGCATTATAGGCAAACATGTTCATATAATTCTGCATTCCTTCTGGTTGATGGTTTATATAGACAATGAACATTACTGATGCTAGAACAGAGTCCTGTGGCATTACACTAGTAACATTTCTCCAGTTTGATGCATTCCCTCTGACTACTGCCATCATTTTTCTGTGAGAAAATCTTTCAGCCATGTCAGAAGCCCCTTCCCCAAAATCCTATTCTTAGGTCCAGATAAATGTAATAATCCCAACTATCTCTTTCCTGTTAAAACTCTGTGGCTCTCATAGAAAGTAATATTTGTTACTCAAGATCTTCCAGTTCAAAAACCATGCTTTCTTCCTTATGGTATTTCTCGCCAGGTGTTCTACCCATTTGATTTTAATTGTTTCTTTCTAGTGTTTTGACTACCACACTTGTCACGATTAAGGCCTATAATTAAGAGGTCTTCCCTGCTACTATTTGTGTAGATTCGAACTTTGTTAGCCTTTTTCCATATATCTGCTAAGGCTCCTGTACAGTGTATCTGGTTGACCTTTGGCTTCTTTGGTACTGACTTTAATAAGTTTCTGTGGTTGTGTCTATTCTGTAGTGCCTTCTCTGTGGGGAGTTGGCCTGTAGGATTGACTGAGGGAACATTGCTCAGAAATATTAGGTTCAGTTTATGAAACATTTTTGTCTGAAATGCCTCTCATTCACTCCCTTTCTCACTCTTTGAAATCCCAACTTGCTATGAAATCTTGTGTTGGCCGGGATACTAAGTGAGGGGTGACTAGCTCCTCCAACTTTGTTGTGTTGATGTCTGTAGGGTGGTGATGGTTTGTTTAAATTCTGCTGTTTGGTACAGTGTGTAGTCATTTTGATGGTGAGTTTAACTTTATCTTCCCCATCTTCCCCTCTTACCTTGCCTGCTGAGCTAGGGGACAAGACCTTCAGAAAAGTTTCTTGTTACAGTTGGGCACAAGTGGAAGAGAACGTGAGAAGTGTGTTGTGTCCTGGGTGGGCCCAGGTCACGGCTCGGGAAGCGACCGAGGGTAAGTTCGGTGTTTCGTCAACTCGTCACACTATTTTTCTAACGTACAATAAATATTATTTTATAATTGGTTAAATTGTTAGATATAAAATAATAAAACATTAAAAAAATGGAGAGGATGCAACTAATTAATTTCACAAGTTAAAAGCTAATTACTGGAAATGACGGATTCTTCAGAAAATTAGTAGTACAGAATTTAATCAATTACCATATTTAAGGATTTAACTTAGTGTCTCTCTAGGCTTATATAATTATTTTATCCAAGAATAATATTATCTTTAATAAACTTTTGCTTCTTCATGTAGCACTCTACTAGCCATATTGACGCTCTACAATGGTAACATCAACTGATGGCCAAGTTCATCGTTAGAATATTATATTTTGTGTTTAAAATCTAAAATTTAGGAAAAAATAATTTAAATGCTTCTATCCTTAGTTTCATTTTAAATTTTCTGTATTTTTTATTTAAATAAAAAAAATAAAATCTTGGTAGCAGTTGGTGTTAGCAGATTAAATCATGGCTGTGGGTGTTAGACTTTAAAGGTAGAGGTTATGCTGGCTGCATGTTGGTGTGAAACACCAATGTAATATTTGTTTCCTAAACCAGCTTTATTTATTGAGTTGGTGGGTAGTCTTCTGTATTTATCGTTAGAATATAATTGTAGAATAATATAAATAAACTGCTGTTTTCTTTCTATAAGCTTCTATACATAATTTTTTCTGACAAAAATGCTTTCATTTCATACAAGTTATATAAATTGTCATAATATTTTTGTACATATCTATTTACTATTAATTTATTGTTAACTAATTTTTCCCTTGAGTTTGCTTGTTGGTGTTGTGTTACAATGTTTTCCTGGGCATGATTGGTATGAGGCGACCATCAGCTGTGGCTCATTTCTTGGTTTTAATGTTTTCATTCTTGTTATTTGTTGCTAAATGTTGATAGAGAACTGTTATCTTATTGCATAATTAAGAAGAAATCCATCCAGACATTGTAGACAGGGGTGTTACTCAAGCAGGGATCCAGTGGTCATTAAACAAAATTTAAGGGTCATGTTACATCGTATTAAAATTTCTTTCCATTTGTGTCTATTCACACATGTATACGTGTTCAAACACGCATACATCTACTCAGACATGGACGCATGACTTGGAAGATTCAGGAACCATTTTTCATTATCTAAGTGTGATGTTGAAGTGGAATACGTGAGTGGTGTCCCAGCTACCATAAATATACAGAGAGCAGAAGGTGGAGAGTGACGTATATTGAAAAAGAGAGATACAAATCTGAGAAAATTACAGCAAAGGTTAGCAAATGCAAGAAGGTATAAATAAACAACATAGTGTTGGAGGACATAAAGATAACTCGGGCAACACCGAATAATCTCTTGGGTTTCTCCGTGGAAGATATAAACGGGAGAGGTATTCTTGGCTCGTTAGTAATAATGAAAGATTTGCTAAAGCATCATGAAGAAAATTTTCTTACATTAAGGAAGAAAAATGAATTATGAAGTTTAGCTTGTTACACAAAAATATTTTGGAAAGGGAGAAAACAGTCACCAGTCTAACTAATACTCTAATGATAAAGGATTATCAAATAAAGGAATTAATGAAGGAAAATGAGACCTGGAATGAGGAAAAGATCTTTGATGTACAGTACCTGTCTCTAACTGGCAAGATTGGCAATGTACTCTTAGATGTAAAATACAATATGGTATAACATAGAAGGTAAGACAATGGGGAAACTCAAGTTTAAGACAGGGCAGTATGGGTGTCTTCAGTGAATATTTTATTGGGATGGACTCGATTGGTTCATTGTTAAGCAAGGAAATCGGTGAAATGTATGCCAATTTTTTATGAGATACTGTATTTGAGAGGCAATAACATTGATACCAAAACAGAGTTGCAAATACTGTACAGTAAACAGGACTGGTTTAATAAAAAAAAAAAAGACAATCGGAGAACAAAAAGTAACAAAATTTAATTGATACAGGAAGAGGCCAAATCCATAAACATAATCCAAAGATTACAAATCAGAGACAGACTCAAAAAGGAAATGTGTGAAACAGCAAATGAACAGTTCCAAAATTTGTTCTGCAGGAGGAGTTTTTCAGAAAACGATCCTTGATGTTGACTTTTTTAATTAAACTTTGAATATAAGTGTCTAGAGATGAAGTAGAAAAGGTACTTGGGGAGCTAGACAGAAAAAAAATAGCAGTTGGGCAAGACAATCTCGCCTAGAGTACTAAGAGAATGTGCAGCAGAGATAATTGCCCCATTACAAATTTTTTACTGAATATCCATACGGACAGGCAACCTACCTGATGTGTGGGGAAAAAGAGTAGACGGTTCCAATCTATAAAAATGGAAATAGGGAAGACCATCTAACCTATAGATCTGTGTCATTGATGAGCATAGTAGTAAAAGTAGTAGAAAAATAATTAAAATCAAGTGAACAGATAATCTAGACAGTAACAAATAATGAGTCGGTCAGTCAGTTTCCATTTCGAATGGAATGGTCTTGTGTAACAAATCCACCAAGTTTCTATGATAGACATAGAAATATTGCAAAACAGGGTAGGCTGGGCTGATTGCATATACTTGGATTTGAAAAAATAAAAAGACTTTGACAGGGTCCCACACTAGAGAACAGTTCTGGAAGTTAGAGCACACTGGTGGGGTGCTTGGCAGACTTTTTAATTGGATGATATATTTTCTGGGGGGAGGGGGAGCCACGTCGGCTCCCTGGAGCTATCCAGGCTGAATGGATATGTATAACTTTCTGGCATCAAAGTGCTTGGAGTTCTTGCCTACCGGGGACTACAAGCCCTTCTGGCCCTTCAGAGAGGCACGAGGAGCAATGGCCTATAGAAACCCCCCTGTGGTTGGGAGCATTCTATATCTGCCATCAACCGGGACAGGCAGCCAGAAATGTAGGCGCCCCAAAACAAACCCCTATTTTGGTGAAAATTTTGCTACCGAAAGCCGAATGAGTGGACAGAACTCCCCAAACAAAATTATCAAACTATCATGACGCCATCACGTTGCCGCGCCGCCATCTGCACAACCTCCCCCCCCTCTCCCCAGACCATCCGTGCCGGCGATCCAATACTTAGTATGGATAACAAAATACCTGTAAAACATTGCCGACTGGAGGGAGGGATGACGGGGAGCCTCCGGGACTCGCACATAAAATGGTGTTTCATTACATTCAACGCTGGTTTTCTGGGGGGAGCACCATCAGGAACTTTGATGACTGTATTGCCCTCCAAAATGATCTAGGCAAAATAAATGAGTATCACACAGCAGATGGAATTCTTCATAAATGTTGTTTAATGAAATGTGGAATAGTAGAGAACATGCCTCACTTGTCCTACAAATTATGTGAAAAGATACTAAAAATCTCTGACAAGGACAGAGATCTAGGAGTGGTTCTGTACAATAAGCTGTCACCAAAGACCATGTAAAAAGGCATTAGGAGTGGAGCCTACTCTACGCTAGCACATCTCGGAACCTTGTTTTAAATATATGTACGTATGAAGAAATATTAAAGAAAGATTTTCAAATATACAGTAGTGGTGATGGTGGTGTGCACTTGCCTCAAAAAACACATGAAGGCACTAGAAATGGTGCAAAGACATGCTACTAAATGGCTTCCAGACCTAAAGAATATGAGCTATGAGGAGAGGCTTGAGACATTAAATATGCCAAGGCTAGAAGATAGGAGGAAAAGAGGTGATATGATAACTTCATACAAAATAGTAACAGAAATCAACAAGATAGATGAAGATTTTTTCAAACCTGCAACTTCAAAGTTGTAGATGGTTGGAATGAGTTCAGCAGGACGATGGATGCTAGAACCCTTGATAATTACAAAGCAGCATATAACAAAGATTAGGGTATGATCAAAGATCTCCAGGTATGGGAAGACGGGACACCATGAACGTAGCTCTCATCCTGTAACTATACTTAGGTACTTATGTGCTCTTGCATACACATATGTATATACATAAACACTTATGATATATGGATGGACAGAGTAGTTAAATATTAGATGTAAAAGGAGTAAAGAAATTTATCTGTAGTAGTGTGCAAATTTTTTTATCCATGGTCACTATATTTTCAGTGGATGACAGTTTAGTTCATGGCAGAGCACTAAATAGCCATATTATTATTATTATCAGTAATACCATTGGTAAAATCCCAAAGGAAAATGCTACACAAGAATTAGATGGTGGTTTTTCAAGGAGAGAGAAATGGGTTGTAAACCTAGCATTGGTACAGAGTAAAGTTTGATAAAAAATAATGATAATGGCCTTTTGAGGCCTTATAACATGCTTGGGATGAGTAATCTTTAAGTCTGTGGGAAGATAGAACAAATCCAATACTGTACAGGATAAAATAAACAGATGTTCCAAGAGGGTATTGGCAATGTTGAATCAACATAATCAATGCTAATTCAGTGTTGAATCAACCCTGATTCAGCACTGAGTTAGCAAAGCTCTTGGATATTGTGTACAAAGGGAGTGTGGATCTTAAAAAGACTTTAAAATTTAGACAATCTTACTACAGTATATATGTAAAAGCTTGTACTGGGAATGAAGAAGATATTTTTAAATTAAGATGTGAAATTTGTGATTAGTGATTCTATATTCACTATTATATGTGATTATAGAATTCAATTTGTGATTGAACGTTAACGGCTTTACACTTTTACAAGACGATAAGCCATAATAAAATTGGGAGAAGTTTGTCAAAATGTATATGAAAGAAAACCTCGTTGAGACATTTTGGGCTTGATAGATGATTGGATTGCCATAACAATTCTGTAGGAAGGAGGAATAAGGTGAGATACATTTAATGGAGAAGTAGTCTGCATCTACATAATGAAGAGTATAGCTTGGAAGAGTTATGTTTGATTAGAACCTAAAAGTGGAAGAGCCTGAATCTCGAGCCTGGCCTCGGGTCAAACTCATGGGGGTAGAATAATTCCCGAAACCCCCTCCAGGTATGCTCCAGATAACAGTGGGAGAGGTGGTCCCTGTGGTTGATAGATGCCTGTGGTGTTGGGGTGGGTAACGAGTGTGCTATTGTGAACAGATTATGGTACAAATAAAGAGTTGAAACCGAAGTTCTACTGAACTTACTGGATCCTTCAGCCTCTCCGAGACACAAACCAGGGATTTACACAACTCCCCCATGCATTCGAGCTGTGACAATAGGCCATTCTCGCTCTTCGCCCTTACTTCATTACACACAGAAATCACACAAGGGTGATGCATTAATAAACAAATCCACAAGGGCCGTGACGAGGATTCGAACCTGCGTCCGAGAGCATCCCAGATGCTGCCTTAATCAACTGAGCCACGATGTGATCAAAAGAGTTGAAACCGAAGTTTTACTGAACTTACTGGATTCTGCAGCCACTCCGAGAGACAAACCAGGGTTTTACACAACTCCCCCATGCACTCGAGCTGTGTCAATAGCTTTATGATATTTGCAAAATATCATGAAGAGTGGTGTTACGAACTCTCTATCTGGCACAGACGACTCTTCAAAAATTCCAGATTCAGTTCCCTTTTTAAGCTGAACTTTTTGTTCAAAATTCATCCCAAGTTTTCTCTTTGCTTCTCTGCTTTTTGAAGTCCTGAACAGCAGATTCCCTGCATTTCCAGACACCATAGTGGCAGGATGTAATATATATATTCACAGATATAACAGTAAAGAGGGAAAGAGCTTTATCCTCTGCGGGGCAAGCACAAAAAAAAAAGATTGAGTTGTCGGTCGTGCAATGGCAACTCAGTCTTTGGCCAGTTGGCAAACTAGATAAGCCATTCATGGGTGGGGAAGCTGGTTTGGTGTCTGGTCAGACTCACTAATGAATAGGTAAAATAACTGATTAGTTAAATGTCAGCCAATGGGCTAGGCAGTGCAAATAGCACAGAGTCATATTTTGGAATCTGAAACGATATGATGCAAATTTTTAAGGCTCCATTGTGTATATTTACAAAAACCCGTCCTTGTACAAGTTTTAAAAGTTGATTTTGCTTTGTTAAAACAAATATGTGACTGAAATGAACTTGAAACATATATACTGTACTGTATTTTTAAATGAGAACAAATTACGGAAGTTGAACACTAAGTTAATGGAAGTACTATACGATTCAAATTATTTGAATTTGATTAATAATATTAAGTTTCATAAACATCAAATTCAGTAATATATTGTAATTGTGATTAAAATAAGAGAACTTATGCCCGATTGCAAAAGTTTCTTGTTATTGTAGTTCATTTTTTAATGAAACTTTTCCAATAATTGTGGTGTTTAGGTGTACAGTAATGCAACCAAGGAATATTTGACTGAATTTCCATAAATTAAAAAAAGTAAAAAATATGGAAATCAGAAATGCAAATGTAAATGTTTTCCCCAGTTGAAGTAGAATGACCATTGGATATGGTTGTTACTGTAGAGTGAGTGCATGATGCATGATGGTCTCTGAGTGAGCAACTTGTCAATTAGGGCATCAGTAATGGACAGTAACTCAAGTTACAGCAGTAAGTCTTAAGTGCTTAGCATTACTACTCACACACCTAGGGTATAAAGTAATATGAATGGAATGTAATGCCCGGTGGATTTATTGGCTTAGTGTTTTGCTCAACAACGGTTATATAAATAACCGTTTTGGTGTGTTTGTGGTTACAAGCACACTGCTAGTCGTACATGGCTAGTGAATAACAGGAACATTTTGGTGTGCTTGTGGTTACAGGCACAACACTGTTAGTCGTACATGGCTAGTGAATAACAGGAACATTTTGGTGTGTTTGTGGCTACAGGCACACTGCTACTCGTACATGGCTAGTGAATAACAGGAACATTTTGGTGTGCTTGTGGTTACAGGCACAACACTGTTAGTCGTACATGGCTAGTGAATAACAGGAACATTTTGGTGTGTTTGTGGCTACAGGCACACTGCTACTCGTACATGGCTAGTGAATAACAGGAACATTTTGGTGTGCTTGTGGCTAAAGGCACACTGCTACTCGTACATGGCTAGTGAATAACAGGAACATTTTGGTGTGCTTGTGGTTACAGGCACAACACTGTTAGTCGTACATGGCTAGTGAATAACAGGAACATTTTGGTGTGCTTGTGGTTACAGGCACAACACTGTTAGTCGTACATGGCTAGTGAATAACAGGAACATTTTGGTGTGTTTGTGGCTACAGGCACACTGCTACTCGTACATGGCTAGTGAATAACAGGAACATTTTGGTGTGCTTGTGGCTACAGGCACAACACTGTTAGTCGTACATGGCTAGTGAATAACAGGAACATTTTGGTGTGTTTGTGGCTACAGGCACACTGCTACTCGTACATGGCTAGTGAATAACAGGAACATTTTGGTGTGCTTGTGGCTACAGGCACACTGCTAGTCGTACATGGATTGTGAATAACAGGAACATTTTGGTGTGTTTGTGGCTACAGGCACACTGCTAGTCGTACATGGCTAGTGAATAACAGGAACATTTTGGTGTGCTTGTGGCTACAGGCACACTGCTAGTCGTACATGGCTAGTGAATAACAGGAACATTTTGGTGTGCTTGTGGCTGCAAGCACACAGCTAATCGTACATGGCTAGTGAATATTTAATTGGAACATTTGAAAGTTGATTGTTAGGTGCTCTTTGCTGGAATTGTAATTGATCGTTTATTCTTTGATTTCTAAGTTAGCTTTATTTAACAAAAGATCTGATTACTGGTAACTACTGTATCTTTATTTCTTAAACACTAATACAATTGTAGATTCTGAAGCTCATTTAACGTAACAGCAATCAGTGTGTAACAATAACCTTATTGAAAATTTAAATTACTTAGTAGTATCTCCTAGAGTGCTATCTAAATATAACCCTACTTAAAGTTGAATATTTGCAAGGGTGTCGGCAGAGCAGCTGATTAACAAAAGTTCACGTGATAGCACATGCATTCCACTCCTGTTAAACAAGACGCTAAAATTTTAATGATGCATGACTAAAATTCAAGACAGTGTCCCATGAGCAAAGCAGCATACGAGAAATATTTACTAAATGTTATTAAATATATTTCCAACCAGTTTGATATTAATCAAACTAGGTATCAGTATAACATATTGATTACCTATTTTTCATTAATGTGAACAAGTTCTCAAGACAGCCTCATTGTTGTCACTAGTCTGACCTGGACCCAGTCACTGCCCAGCACACGGAGGGGCAGAGGGGGGCACAGGGACATCACTACAAATGGCTCTAATGAAAATGGTGGCTATCTGAGACTTAATGCAGACGGAAGTGATAGAGACTATGCAAACTTACCTCCACTTAACTTGTCCTACCATTCAGACACAACCTGTATTAACTCGCCAAGTTTCTTCCCTGGTTCCCCACAAATTTCTGATTCCCAAAGGTCAGAGAGGGGTATGGAGATCAGTCATGGACAGCTTCCAACCAATTATTCTCATGATTATTTCTTAAATAATTATTATAATCATAAGGAGCAGGACAGGGAATACTCTTACTTAGATGGAAACAGTGAATACTCTGTACCTGACCATGATGATAATGATTACATGACAACTTCTTTTATCCTAAAGAATGAAGACGTTCCATATCATGATCCCACTTGTACTGTTGTTGACTGTCAGAGACCAAGTTGCCTCATACCAGACTATTCTGAAGACACAACCATACCCTATCATTCACTAACCTCACATGACCAATCTGACCAAGAGACTGAACGACCCACTCGATCCCGTTCCCGTTCCCGACACCACAAACGACATCGCCACCGATCGAAGAGTGATATGGGCTCCTTGAATGCCCCCCAACAAGCCCCCCCATCATTCCGGGATGCCCAGGAAGCCCCTCCCCCTACTGAGGGAGCACAAGATACCCTCAGACGGGAGAAACGCCCTCTCTCAGGCTCAGATGTTCTGCGAATGTCTCCAAGGTAGTTTTTTGACCAAGTTCTTGAATGGTTCCGTAAGAGGGGAAGAAGTGGGTGTTTTTATTGTCTTGGTTGGTTTTATGGAATGACTTTGTTTTTCCTTTCTTTTTACAGGTTATGTTTGAAGGTGGTCTCTACCACTCTTGTCATGAGCTGTATATTGTGCTAATGCAATTTTGCTCCCCCATAATATAGTCACTTATACATATATCTTTGGCACGAATATTTTAAATATTATGACCACATGCATATTGGTTGAATGCAATATTATTTTTCATAGTAATTAACATTAAGTTTTTTGTATATGCTTGACACTGACAATAAATTAGAAAAGAAAGATTAGTTTAAAACTTACTACTTGTGTGGTGCATTTGTGCAGTCTGTTCGTAATTGTTTGATGTGGCTGATGTGGTCATAAATATGTGAAGTACGTGCCTCTGAATATGTTTGTAAATAAGAAATTTACTTCAATTACTCCAGCTATTTTAGAACTTGATGCATATTTGTCCCAGGTTTATCCTTTGTTGCTAATTGTTTATATAAAGATTGTATGAAATGAAAGCACTTTTGCCTCTTGCATATTAAGTTTGGCATGACATAGTTTTTGTTTTGTTGTATATTATATTTAGGGTTTAAAATTTCAAGTTTTCTTCAGCTTGTTGCACAAAATAAAATGATTTCTCTAAAATTTGATAACTTACCACTAAACAGTAAAGATAATATAACTGAGCGTGTTTTTCATGCTACAGTAGATAGAATTATTCAAGATATAAACTTCATTTAGCAGTGTTTTACTGTATATATTGTAGCTCCGATTATAATATACTTACCCCTATTTACTATTTATAGTCGGCAGAATGGTATTTATATTGTAGGAGACTTTTTTGTAAAATGTGGATGTGAGAGATAGCCACATACTGGAAGATGAATGTTGCCTATGGTAGGAGGTAGCCTGGCTGACCCATTAGCAAATGTGTTCATAAATGACAAGTTGTTTTTATTTCTTTTATGTTTTGAGAAATTAAAATTTAGCTCAAACTTATTTGAAATACCGAACTGAAAATTACTTTTCTCTGTACAGTACAGTGTAGCCTCATAAATTTAGAACTCGGTGTAAGAGAAACTTTAAAATCACGATTTTTTTTTTATCCAAAAGATGGTTTGAAATTTTCTGTAATTTTCAGCCTGTATATGGACAAGCCAGAAAGATTCAATATCATTAATACTGTACTCAAAAAATTCCTTTTTTTTTTCTCCCTTTTTGCCTTTAATATTAAATGTTAGTAAACCTGTGTTGAATGTAATGAAACACAAATTTGTGGGTAAGCTCCGATAGTTCCCAGAAGCTATCATATACTATATGGTACCATCTGTTATGTCACGGCAACCACAGTGTTCTGTAGACCTACTGGGGACCAGTGCCAGAACCTGGTCCTTCTCACAGAGGCACAGGGAGCAGTGACATTTATTTACTTATGCCACCACCAAGGAAGACAACCAGAAAGACAGCATGTCAAAACAGACCTACTGGGGACCAGTGCCAGAACCTGGTCCTTCTCACAGAGGCACAGGGAGCAGTGACATTTATTTACTTATGCCACCACCAAGGAAGACAACCAGAAAGACAGCATGTCAAAACAAACCACTGTTGGCTTCAATGGAGACCACAGGCTGTAATCCTACTGAAAGAACTCCCCAACTATGTAAACAATCAATCAATATCTCTTGGATTTAGTTCAAGCTTGTTTGCCCCCACCTCCCACAGTCATTTGGGAGGAGGGGGAGGCAGCCCACGTGTCTCCACCCTCAGTTCTAGTCAGCTGCAGCCAATTTCCCCCCTCCCCCTCCCCCCCCCTTCCCCTATCCAGGCTCAGTTCTAGGGCAGACATAAGTATCCACCCAACAACCTGGAAGGGAGCCACTGGGGTTCTCCCAGAAATTGGTGTTTAATTACATTAAACTCTAGTTTTCTTGGGCGAAGACCCATGTGGCTTCCTGAGGATAACTACTCGCAGAGAAGGAAGACAAATGGGCACTCACCATGGAGGAGGAAGCAACACAGAAATAAAATGTGGAGACACCTGGCTGTGGGACATGACCCAAAGCCATCCACCCAAAGAAATCAGAGCCCAGGAACATTGACCAGAGACTAGGCTTTCAGAACTCTGTTCGACCTCCAAAAATCTCAGTGCCCAAAAACAACACAGGACACACTTGCGAACTCCACCAACAAAGTGGCAGACTTTCAAACGCCATAGATGCAGGGGTTGATCCTATTGTGATCTAGACATCCACAGAGGCAGAATCAGTAGCACGAATAGCAACAGTGAGCCACCGCTAAAAACGGCTCATAATTCACCACAGCCAAATGAAACGAGCAGCAATGACCAAACACCAAACAAGCCCTTCAGAAGCTGACCAACTCAGTCCTCAGCAGAAAAAAATGGAGGCAGCTACAAACGAAGCAACTTAAACATGGAAGAAAACAGTCACTGATCGAAGATGTGCAAAACAGCCTGTGAAATGGAGCCAAGGGAGGATGGAACCTGATCGCAAGCCGCAGCAGCTCTACCAGTGCTGTGTGATACAAAGCAACAGTATTTGCATAGGATGACAATCAAGAAAGGCCAAGAAAGAAAGAAGAGCACCACACACTCAGTAACTGAAGAACAAAGGCAGAGAAAATGGAGTGACGTGAAACCTCATACTGCTATTGAGAAGAGGAATGTAAGTGGGACACTTTTAACACTTTCGCCCGGGCATGACGCAGCATTGCGTCATCCGTTTACTGTCGGTGATGCCGGGGATGACACAGCATTGCGTCATCCACTTTAAATAATCGCCAAAAATCAGGTTTTTATCCAATTTTTTTGGGACTGGTTTTAAAATGCGTGCCGATGTCTTCCCATTTTCTTTGTTGAGCCTCGTGGCCCTCAGGCAGCTTGGCACACGCCGTGGGCCCATTGTTTTTGCTCCACTGTTGTGACCAATGTCGCCTCCCCTCGCATCTCAAACGTGTGAACATTTCGGCTATTTTCCGTGGCTATATTTCTTACTGCGGCTTTAGAAACTACGCTTACTCCACGATGGATAGTGATCATGAACAAGGCCCTTCCAGGAAGAAAATTGTGAAAGAAAGGCTTGAAAAGGGCAGGAATTGGGAGTGTAGCTGGAAGGCGTCTGAGCGCTCGCTCGCGGCTAACGTGTGGCCCGTCTTCAACTCATCGGCGGTTGGAGCATGACCAGGTTTTTTATTTTATATACTAATGTTCCTCTAGAGAATTCTATTGCGAACCCATTGAGACCAAAATGAAAGACCTAGGACGAAAATTGAGGTGACCAGAGTGAAAATAGTGAAAACATTTTATCGCGTTAGTGCGCTCCTGGGTAACTCGTTCGCACTTTCTCTGTTTGCTGCGGGTAATTAGCCGGGCTTTTGGAATTTATATACATTTAGTGCTGTAGAGAATTCTATTGCGAACACAATGATACAAAATTTAATCTCGTAGGACGAGAATTAAGGTGACAAAGTTGAAGAGAGTATACAGTTTTAAGAATTTACGCGCGCTCCCGTGACACCCTGGGACCCAAATCGCACAGTTGAGGGGTGGCGGGCGGGGTACGCCAAAGTGTTAAGAAGCCACCTGCCCACCATAAAGGTGGCAATAAGGATGCATAAAAAAAAATCAGATGCAAAGAACCAGAAAGAAAGTTGGAGCAACTAAGTATGTCATCAAACTAACCTTTTGAAAGAAGAGGAGTTTCGGAAAAATCGCCCTGGTTTGGACACTTCAGGCACAAGTAGTGTCTGAAACTAAGGCTGAGCTGGCTACCAAGGGGACAGAAGGATCACTCTCCTGTGGTAGGACTCCATCCAGGCGAAGACTTGGGAAAACGGCCAGACTAGGAGAAACAGGTTCAGGAAGCCCCCCACATATCTTGAGTATCTTAATATTCTTAATATCTTAAGAAGGACATCAACAAACTGGAAAAGGTGCAACGACATGCAACTAAGTGGCTCCCAGAACTGAAGGACGATCTATGAGGAGAGGTTAGAGGCATTAAATATGCAAAACCTAGAAGATAGAAGAAAAAAAAAGAGGCGATATGATCACTACATACAAAATAGTAACAGGAATCGATACAATTGATAGGGAAGAATTTCTGAGACCCGGAACGTCAAGAACAAGAGGTCATAGATTTAAACTCACGAAACAAAGCTGCTGGAGTTTATTTTCAGAATAAGAAAATTCACTTTTCTAAACAGTGGTAGACGGTTGGAACAAGTTAGGTGAGAAGGTGGTGAAGGCCAAAACCGTCAGTAGTTTCAAAGCGTTATTCGACAAAAAGTACTGGGAATCCAGGACACCACGAATGTAGCTCTCATCTTGTAAATACTCTTAGGTAATTACCAAAGAAGAGATATAGGATAGTGCTAGTGGACTCACTGAGATGGAACCTAGAATGCAAGGAAAGCAAAGCCCACACAAGCTATATAGAAAACTGCTGTGAAGCAAAAACTGAAATATAGAATAAAGTTCAAAGCAAATGAAACAAGTCCCTCAGAAACAAGTCCAGGGATGGCTGACACTTTTCTTGAAAGAGAAGGGCTTTCTACATCTGAAAGACCCAGAACAGTACTGTCCAGCTGGACATCAGTGAATAAACTGAGCAAGTAAGATGGCTACGTGCAGAAGCCAGATTGCCTGCTGGTGGCAATTGGTACTATGAATTTCCTGCTAATTTTGAATGTTTCTCTTTTTCTCTGTGAATCATTTGTTGAGTTTGGGAATTTCAAGGTTTTGGTCTTAGTTATCCCCCTAGTTGTTCATAAAGCTTCCCTGACTCAGGATGCTTTCCCAGTGTGGTAGCAAATTTTTACTTGCTCTCTGAATCACTGTGAAGGTGGAAGGGGGATGGGCAGGTATTGGTAGGCCAAACAGAGCTCCCACATCTGACGGGACCCATTTGCACGGGGAAATCTTGGAGAGAGAGTTTCAGGGAACCACTGTGGCTTCCCCTAGAATTTTTTTATTTGTATTATTAATGATAGTGCCTGTATGTATTTTATTATTTTTAGTAAGAAACCCCATACCAAAACTTATAAAATATACAGTAATTGAATATGCAAAAAAATGTGTAAATCTGGAAAGTGGTTGTAATGACATCCCCCACATAGTTGAGGTTACTCTGTACTGTATGTGTTTTCATAAATTCAATATCCACACACTCACTGGCCTCTGCATAATTTTGATTGATTATTGTGTATCTAGTAACCCAATAAAACTCAATTAACTTAATTATGTGAAATTGATGGTGTGCATATTTTTTAGTACCTTGCAGGACTGATGCATCATTTTTGCAGAATGTGTAATTTTGGTCATTTATAATAGCAATCGTTGGTGATATATTTAATTTTTAATATACTGCGTTTCAATCTATAACGTGTTAATATCTCTGTTTTACTCGTTCTTAGCAATTTGTCATTCATGAACACAGCAGCTCCCTGCCCTATTGTCAGGGACCTTGGGGCTTGTGTAACCCTGTCGTCCACTTTCCCCGTCCCCCACACACAGTATTGCTAATGCTGCCTAACTCATACTTTGTATACCTTGCTCTTGACAGGAGCCTATTGCAGTATATTGATGAAGAGTTGCGAATGAGGTATGAACTCCCCAATATTACCAGTTTAACCTACTAACTGTTGTACTGTACTGCTATGTGTATGCTTAACATAATACTGTACTGGTAGCTGGAATAGCCTCACAAATTAGCTGAAAAGCATTGACAAAGAAATACTAATAATAGTTACTGTTTTGCATGTTTGCCATTGTATACCTAGCATGCTTCTCTAATAGTAAGATGACAGCTTATAAAAACAGCACCTTCGTATCCTTCTGTAATTGTTTTGTATCCTTCTTAGTGTTCAAACAGTTTGTCTTTACTTCATGCAATATCAAAGAGTGCTATTTACCTTTGTAAAAGATTTGTGAGGCAGTTGTTAGATGGCCTAAAGTGTTCAAATATTCAAAAAAAGTTAGTGTTCAAAGCAGTTCAGTAATTTCAAGACCTGACAGTTTATGTCTTCTTGTGGCATATCTCATCTCATTCTAAACCTAATGACTCCTTAGTCAACTTGGTTGTTGAAGCTTACACAAACAAAATAAATAAATAAAATGCAATATAATGTGATGGATTAATCTTTGCTAGTATGTATTATTGAGTTACTAGAGTAATCTTTCTTTTCTTACAGAATTGTTCTTTCTTGTTTTATAAAATAGTGCCTTGTGTTTATTGTCAAGTTGATATAGATTATAGTATAATGTTTTTATTATAATTTGATAGTTGTTAGAGCAAGTGCTTGGCCTGTTGCCGCTAATGCACCAACAATATGCTAGTTGGGTTAACCTCTTGTCATCTTTACATTTTATTTATTTTCTCTCTCACTGACTTATCTTAACAATTTTAAATTTGTATATTTGCAGAAAGTCAGGTAGGTTGTGTTAGGTATTCCAAGGGAACAATGTTTTATTTGTCTTCATAATTTCTGTATAACATTTTGTTCTCAATTCTTTCTATATTAGCCAGAGAGCAGATACTATATTACTATATAGTTTTCATAGTGGTTATAATGGAATTTAAATTATAAGAATTTACTTCTGGACTCGACAAAAAATATTTATTATTACGCAATTATTATTTATTATTTGGTGTTATAACACAATATACACACATTATATATAAGTATCTACATGTTTTATACACCATCACTGTACAACTAATCTGGTATGGTGTCCAAATAACATAATGGCCACAACAAAATTGCATGACAAGAGAGAGAGAAGCCAGCAGATGATGTCCATCTGGATATAGCCCACTTTTGAAACTCTTCCCTTTCATGACAAGATCATCCATGAATGTTCTTGTTGTGAGCCTAAAGCTGCCTTTTAAATCTTCTCCGGGCTTTGTTTTTGGCATCGGCTGCTGCCCAGGAACAATAACCAAACCATGGCTGAACAGAAAGTTTGGTCATCACCCATTAAGCTAACATAAGAATAAAGGTAACTGCAGAAGGCCTATTGGCTCATACGAGGCAGCTCCTATTTGTAACCACCCAATCCCACTAAGTTATGACCTAATGTTGCTTAACTTGATTTACCAAGTGATGTACAAATTGAAACTCATGGTAAATATAAATGAACAAAATCAGAGGTAGAAAATTATATATATATATACAGTGTGTCCTCACTTGAACGAACTATATGGGGCGAAGCCGATTCGTTCCAGTGCGGAATTCGTTCCATCCGTCCGGCCCCAACAACCGTCTTATTTTTTTTTTTTTAAACATATGCCAGGACACATTAGTTTGTTTCTTTGTTGTGTGGTGCTTCATTATAATATCTTTCATGCTCTTTTGGTGTCAATAATAATCTGAGATGCGAGAATCACCATCCCCCACCCCACCCACACCATCCCCCACACCACCCACACCATCCTCCACACCACCCACACCATCCTCCACACCACCCACACCATCCTCCACACCACCCACACCATCCCCCACACCACCCACACCATCCTCCACACCACCCACACCATCCTCCACACCACCCACACCATCCTCCACACCACCCACACCATCCTCCACACCACCCATACCATCCCCCACACAACCCACACCATCCTCCACACCACCCACACCATCCCCCACACCACCCACACCATTCTCCACACCATCCTCCACACCATCCTCCACACCACCCACACCATCCTCCACACCACCCACACCATCCTCCACACCACTCATACCATCCCCACACCACCCATACCATCCCCACACCATCCTCCACACCACCCACACCATCCCCCACACCACCCACACCATCCCCCACACCACCCATACCATCCTCCACACCACCCACACCATCTCCCACACCACCCACACCATCCCCCACACCACCCACACCATCCCCCACACCACCCACACCATCCCCCACACCACCCATACCATCCCCCACACCACCCATACCATCCCCCACACTACCCACACCATCCCCCACACTACCCACACCATCCCCCACACCATCCCCCACACCACCCACACCATCTCCCACACCATCCTCCACACCACCCACACCATCCTCCACACCACCCACACCATCCTCCACACCACCCACACCATCCTCCACACCACCCACACCATCCTCCACACCACCCACACCATCCCCCACACCACCCACACCATCCTCCACACCACCCACACCATCCCCCACACCACTAACACCATTCGCCCCCACCACCCACACTCCCCACACCACCACCCACACACCCCACACCACCACCCACACCATCCCCCACACACCCCACACCACCACCCACACCACCACCCACACCATCCCCCACACACCCCACACCACCACCCATATCATCCCCCACACCATCCCCCACACCACCCACACCATCCCCCACACCATCCCCAACACCACTAACACCATTCGCCCCCACCACCCACACTCCCCACACCACCACCCACACACCCCACACCACCACCCACACACCCCACACCACCACCCACATCATCCCCCACACACCCCACACCACCCACATCATCCCCCCACACCCAACCACACCACCCACACCAACCCACCCACACCCAAACCATACCACACCACCCACACCGTGTATTGAAGCAGCAGGCTTGGAAGCGTCTCAACTCGCCCGACAAAAAAAAATGATGGGTTGACAGGTCTCCTCTCACACCTCCATGACCCCCCCCCCACCCCCCAGGTACCCGGCCATACACACCACAATGTCAAGTCAGCTATTGTTTTCTTCAGGAAACAATAAAACGTGTTAATGATTAATAATGTATATTAATACACGAAAATTAACATTTTGGCATAAATATTTTACAGCTAAGATCGAGATTTATAATAGAGTATGAATGAGAGGTTTGGCAGCCATGCGTGGTCACCACCCTTCTCTCTCCACTTCCACCTCCCCTGACAACACCTTCCACCACTGACCCCACCTGCCTCTTTCCACCACCTGCCTCCCCTGACCCCACCTGCCTCCCCTGACCCCACCTGCCTCCCCTGACCCCACCTGCCTCCCCTGACCCCACCTGCCTACCCTGACCCCACCTGCCTACCCTGACCCCACCTGCCTCCCCTGACCCCACCTGCCTCCCCTGACCCCACCTGCCTCCCCTGACCCCACCTGCCTCCCCTGACCCCACCTGCCTCCCCTGACCCCACCTGCCTCCCCTGACCCCACCTGCCTCCCCTGACCCCACCTGCCTCCCCTGACACCGCCTGCCTCCCCTGACACCGCCTGCCTCCCCTGACCCCACCTGCCTCCCCTGACACCACCTGCCTCTTTCCACCACCTGCCTCTTTCCACCACCTGCCTCCCCTGACCCCATGTGCCTCCCCTGACACCACCTGCCTCCCCTGACCCCACCTGCCACCCGACACCGCCTGCCTCCCCTGACCCCACCTGCCTCCCATGACACCGCCTGCCTCCCTGACCCCACCTGCCTCCCATGACACCGCCTGCCTCCTCTGACACCACTTGCCTCCCCTGACACCGCCTGCCTCCCCTGACACCGCCTGCCTCCCCTGACCCCACCTGCCTCCCCTGACACCACCTGCCTCTTTCCACCACCTGCCTCCCCTGACCCCATGTGCCTCCCCTGACACCACCTGCCTCCCCTGACCCCACCTGCCACCCGACACCGCCTGCCTCCCCTGACCCCACCTGCCTCCCATGACACCGCCTGCCTCCCCTGACCCCACCTGCCTCCCATGACACCGCCTGCCTCCCCTGACCCCACCTGCCTCCCATGACACCGCCTGCCTCCTCTGACCCCGCCTGCCTCCCCTGACACCGCCTGCCTCCCCTGACACCGCCTGCCTCCCCTGACCCCACCTGCCTCCCCTGACACCACCTGCCTCTTTCCACCACCTGCCTCTTTCCACCACCTGCCTCCCCTGACCCCATGTGCCTCCCCTGACACCACCTGCCTCCCCTGACCCCACCTGCCACCCGACACCGCCTGCCTCCCCTGACCCCACCTGCCTCCCATGACACCGCCTGCCTCCCCTGACCCCACCTGCCTCCCATGACACCGCCTGCCTCCTCTGACACCACTTGCCTCCCCTGACACCGCCTGCCTCCCCTGACACCGCCTGCCTCCCCTGACACCACCTGCCTCCCCTGACACCGCCTGCCTCCCCCGACACCACCACAAATGATGCCAGCCACCTCACCAAGGCCTAACGTTCACACGACCTGTGCTTGTTTTATTGGCCTCCTCAAAATTTATAGGTATTAGTACAGTACGTAGGCTGTTAGAGGGAGGGAGGGATGGATCCAGGAAACAACCCCCCCCCCCACCCCCCACCCCCCCCCCCCCCCCCCCCCATGGCTCAGGGAGCGACCGGCCGGCCACACAATGCCGGCTGTTATCTACACCCCAGTTGTATTAAAAATTCTGTGAAAAGGAAATGTGTTCAAACTGTTTAAAATATGTACTGTATATATTACAATTTTCACCATTATTATTGCTCCAATATGACATTTTTCTAATAAAAAGGCTATTTTCAGTGTAGATAATGCGATAATTATCATTAAATTGACTCTTGGCATCTGACGACGAGAGGAGAGTGAGTGGTCTCTGTGGTCAGGTAGAGGAAGGAGGGTGGGGGCGGGGGAGCACGTGTTGCCTCCTGACAACAACTCTCTCACCAATGCCCCCCTGACACCATTTTATCACCATTTTTATCACCATTTCTCCCTAGAAACAATGGGTAGGGATAATAAAACACTACATAACTGTTTACACTCTGGCGAATCATAGTTGATGACAGCCAGCTCTGACGCTCGGCCTCGGTGACCGCTTGGACGAACATTCCTCACTTAATCGAACATTTGTATGTTCCACTGAACATTTGGTACCGAATTCAATTTGTTCGGCTCTTCCGGGAATTCGATAGAGCGGGGTTCGTTAGTCTGAGGAAGCACTGTATATATATATATATATATATATATATATATATATATATATATATATATATATATATATATATATATATATATATATATATATATATATATATATATATATATATATATATATATATATATATATATATATAATGTCGTACCTAGTAGCCAGAATGCACTTCTCAGCCTACTATGCAAGGCCCGATTTGCCTAATAAGCCAAGTTTTCCTGAATTAATGTTTTTTCGACTACCTAACCTACCTAACCTAACTTAACTTTTTCGGCTACCTAACCTAACCTATAAAGATAGGTTAGGTTAGGTTTGGTCATATATCTATGTTAATTTTAACTCCAATAAAAAAAAATTGACCTCATACATAATGAAATGGGTAGCTTTATCATTTCATAAGAAAAAAATTAGAGAAAATATATTATTTCAGGAAAACTTGGCTTATTAGGCAAATCGGGCCTTGCATAGTAGGCTGAGAAGTGCGTTCTGGCTACTAGGTATGACATATATATATATATATATAATATAATATAATATATATAAAAAATTGCAATTTCAATTTTCAAAATTTAATTTCATTGGAGATTAATCCCTCACAAATATATATATATTTATGTACACATAATTGCACTAATTGATAACATTAGTAGTCCAAGCACAAATCCATTACAATAACCTGCATGTGTGTAATTACCTTAGTGTAGTTACAGAATGAGAGCTACGCTCGTGGTGTCAAATATGTGTGTGTGCATGCATGTGTGCGCACGTGTGTGTAATAGTAACCAGATAAACCCACTTGGGAAGAGTGGCATCCAGTGTTTATTTGTATATCAAATTAATCCCTGTTGTTAGAAAAAATATACTTCCATTTGTTTTTTAATGTATCCCAGACAATTTGAGAACTCACAATACCCACAGTAATTTTTCTGTGGGGAGCCCCTTATGGTTCTCTGAAGCCATCACATAATTGTATGGTACCATCTACTGGGTCACATCAGCCATGGAGGCCTACTAGGAACCAGAGCCAAAACCTGGACCCACTCAGAGGTGCAGGGAGTGATGACATTTATTTATTCATAAATTTATACCACCATTGGGGAAGACAACCAGAAAGTCGGGAAGTAAAACAAACCACTGTTGGATTCAGTAGACTTGGTAGTTTCAGTGGTTCTCAAGATTGCAATCTCGAGAACCACCGAAAGAACTCCCCCAACTATGTAAAGAAATCATAGAAATCTCTTGGAACTAGCGCAGTTCCAAATGATTTCTCACCCCCACTCGTTTGAGTTGAAGTGGGAAGCAGGTCACGGTCAGCGGGCATCTCCACCCTCAGTAGTTTTGTTGTGTACCACGTCACTTCTCTTCCGCTCTGGCTCCATTGTTCAGCTGTTTCTGCTAAGTGGAGGTTTTTGCCACTGGTGACATTTCCTTTTCACTGTGGTGTAGCATAAGTCTAGATTTGAGTGAGCTTGGAGCTGCATATGCACAGGTTATCTTCTCTGTGTGCTCCCTAGAGCTGTCCTTGCATTGCCAGGGTTATCTTCCCTGCATGCTCCCTACTGATGCCCTTGCACTGCTAGGGCTATCTTCCCTAGAGTGTTCAGGAGTCATGTCGTTAGGGGTCCTCCTCATTTGTGGTGGCCCTTGTCCAGGGTGAATCAGGTGTCTTTAGATTTTCCTGTCCTAACTTGGGTCGTGTGCTGTTTGGCTAGTGGGGCACACTGGGTATTCGCATGCTTATCTCAACATGCCGAGGTCAGCCTTCCCAGCTGTGTGAACCAGGCCATGTCAGCCGTCTTATTAAATACAGAGGTCCAGCATAACATCCCAGTGCCTTGGTATCCTGCTTAGTTTCGCCTTCAATCCCTGGAAATTCCCTGCAGGTTTGGTGATCACGTGGATATCACTCCCTAACTTGCTCTAACTTTTTGCGAGTTTAAGGGGTTGCGTGTCATCCGTGCCACGTGGCAACGTTCATCCCTTCTGACTCTGCCTGCCATGCTGCCTGATGGGTCAGTGACACCTTTGACCCCGAGTCATGTGATATTTATTTCCCCATGTAGCTCTCCTTTCTCACCCTTCCAATGAGATTAGGGCTTATCAGACAGTGACAGTTTTACATGTTAGGTTTTCTATGGTGCAGCAGTCTAGGTTGTGTGCCTAGATGGATGCCCTGGCACTGCCCTGTTTGGTGTTTAAGGACCTGGAATTGGAGGCGTTAATAAATTCTACCTTGGTTCCATCAGTACCACCTCATCCATCCCTTTTGGGTGTGGATCACCCTTCCTCTGATCTTCTTCCCCTGTTTTCAGACCTGAAACATCTGAAGGTTTCCGGGCCGGGGCAGGGTTTAACTCGGAATGTGGCTTGGCCAGCTTCTGGAGTTGCCAGAACCTTTTAATCCCACTGAGGATTCTGGGTCTTTCTTTCAGCCAGCTATTTTTTCCTTTAACCACTGTACTGCACTGGTATATAATATCACAAGCAACTCTTAGACCATTTTTACACACTTCTTGCAAGACCCAGGTTATGCTTTATTTATGGACCCTTCCTTCTCTGACTGGATCTTCTCTGTTTTGGATGCATTACGAGGTTTGAGGCAGTTTTTGTCGTACCCACACACTGGTGTAGCATGAGGTGTCGACCGTGTTACAGGTGTTTGTGGAGGCCTGTTTTTTGTACCTTTTAATCACTACCTGTTAGCACCAGTTCTTTCTTGGGACATGGGTCTCGTGCCGCTCCATGCCTAGGTTCCTGTTTTCGGCGGGGCTTGTAACAGATGACTTTCATGCCCATCTTAATCTGGGTTATGGTGTGCATTTCCTGGGGCTCATTGCAATACATATTGATTGGCTCACAGATGACTTCGGAGTGCTCAGCAGGGGGGCCATATGGGAGTGTCTTGGCCTCTGCTGTTGCAGTGTCGGCTGTGCTCCCCAAGCTGTACGCTCCCATACTCAAAGAGGCAGTGGCCATGTTCTTCACCACCCAACTTGCATGTTGACAGGCTGTATTGGCCCAGATTCTTGATTTGGAATAGGCCCTAGCTCTCTTGTCTACCTCTCCTTTTTTTTCCCCCCACTCCTCATTCCTGAGGACGCAATCACCTATGGCTTGTCGGCCCATTATGGACCTCCTCCTTGTTTAGGGCTTTTGTTTTTAGTCTTCGATGCAGCTGGGTAGGACTGGGGTGTCGCCTACTGATGGTCAGGTAGGCCATTGGTGGAGTCGGATGTTGGGACACGTGCTTTCCTCGACTGGTCCTATTTCGTCTGGCCGGCGCTGTGCTCGCTCCTTCTGGAAGGGGAGACTCTTAGTTCATGCTCGTTCCCAAGATTCCCGAGATGGGCTTTCAGGTCACTTCCTTCTGCCTGCAATGGAATTGGTCAGTTCTTCCTCCTTCCAGGTCTTTCTGGGCAGCTTCTTTCTCTCTCCTACATAGTCATTTTGGAATGGGTGATTTCAGATATGATCGAAATGACATTGTCTTTTCAGAGGGGCTTCCCACCTCTTCTCAGTCTCAAAAAGGGACTTTCTAGAACTCCAGTTCATTCTTGACCCTTCTCTGTTGAACTGGTTCAGTCCTTGCCCCTCTTTCCAGATGACTACCTAATTCCAGGTTCATCTTGTGGTGGAGGTGGGTGCTTGGATAATTTCCCTGGACCTCTATGATGTGTATTAGCACATCCCAATTCATCCAAGGTTCAGGAATTGGCTAGGTGTTGTCGTGGGGTGGCAGGCAAGGGGGGGGTTCAGGTTCTGGTGCTGGTCCTCACTAGGCCTACAGTACTCCACAACTGAAGTGACTAGTAGATGATACCATGTCAATATATGAAAGCTTCAAAGAGCCATCAGGGTTCACCCAGAAATTGGCATTTCATTACATTCAGCACTGGTTTTAGTATGCTATGCTCTATTTGTAATGCATGATTAAAACAATTTATTTTGCATTAAGTAAATTGTCATATATTAAGTGCTGTATAAATTTGAATCATTAATCATTGCTAGCACTTAAAGGCTGTTAATTTTAATGTTATTGGTAGTTTTCATGACTATTCAGATTAGGGTCTGATCTCTCTCTTCTAGTCAAAATAAAAACATTCCAAATGTATAAGCTTAGCTTTTAGCAGGTGAAGTAAGTGATGATGATTAGTGGAAGCTGTGGTAAGACAGCCTCTGCCTTTTGGAGCTACTTGTCTGTTGCTGGCATTGGTTGTTGTGCATGAGTGGCCATGTGTGGTAGGAAAGCTAAGGAGTGGCGTCCATTTGCAGGGGGCACAGCGATCGTCTTTCTGACTTGGACGTGGACATGACCTACTCCTCGCAGTATGTTAAGATCTCTACTTCCACTTTTGAATACATTTCATTACCAGCCTTGAGATCACCTATTTTTCCAACTTGCATCAGAGTTGGAGTGATTTTTTGTGCGTTACACATGAACATTGGTGTGAAATACCATCAATTATTTTATTACTCATTTTTAGTGATTAGAATTTTTTATTTCCACTAAATACAGTGTGAAGTTTTTTAATATTAGAACAAAAAATAGAAATGGTAGTGCAAAAGATTGGGAGATACTTTACAATTGGCTGTTGTACATGAAGACATGTTTTATGATGCAAAATAGTGTTTTCCTTATATTTGAATTTGTTAATAATAAGGTGATCTCACGAATGGCTTAAAATAATTGTCTTTAGCAGTAATACTAGAGAGACATCTATTGGAAAATATAGCTTAAAATTTGAAATATTTTCTTATAATTTTATTATTTAATTTGAACTGAAGATTTACTACTGCCTTACTCTCAAATTACAATGTTTGTATTTTGTGTTTGTTACTTTCTTGGCTGAATATTAAAAACTAAGTATAACTCCTATATTGCATGTAGTAATTACAATGGTGATTGTGTGTAAATAGAAAGTCAATCATCCCAGTGAAATTGTGGTAATGTATTAATTTTCTTCCCTGAAACACTTTGTTCATGCATGGTATGTTCTTGCACACTGGTATACCATACACACATCATTTTTTCTTCTATCTTATTGCTGAACTTTCTTTTCTGGGCCCTGTGGCTCCCTGTAGCTATCTTGCCGAGATTGCTTATTACACTTATAGGGTCACATCAGTCGCGTGAGTCAGAACTGGGCCCCTCACAGAGGCACAGAGAGTGAGTGACAGTTTGCCACCTGACCGGGTAAGCGTCCAGAAAATCAGTGAAGCTTTACAGACAAGCAAGGGTTATGGACACTGAAGGATTTACAGTAAGCAAAGCCTTGAAACTGCCAAACAACTCTTATAAACAATCCAAATGAGACAGTAGATTCACTCAAGACTAGCTCAAACTCGTACTAATAGCTGCCACCAAGCAGCCCAGCCCCGGCCCACAGCTGGCTCCCATGGTCAGTTCTGTCTCTTATGTAATGGTGGTTAATACTAACTGTAGTGCTCTGGTCTATCAGTTGTGGCAAGTTCTCTGCTTCATGCTAGGTGCCTGCCTTCTTTGGACTTCTTTCATCCTGTGGAAACCATATGCTTATGTGTTCTTTGATATTACTGAGTTCTTCACGTCAGTTTCTTTCCAGCTTGTTGTGGCTTCGTTAGTGCTTTGAGCTGCATGTGCTTAGGGTTTTCTTCACTGGGTGTTCTTTAGTGTTACCCTTGCACTGACAGAGTTGCTTCTTTTGTGTATTTGGGAGTTTGCTTCTGAGAGGCCAGGCCATTGGGTAGAAAGCCCTGACTTAGGCTGTTCTTGAGTCTTTGACTCCTCTGTCGGGGCTCTTGGCTTGGGGCATTCTGTTGGTTGTGTGGGGTGCACTAGTTAATGCAACATGCTGCTATCTTTTTTTTTAACCTAGGAGTGTTGGCTGCATTTGGTATCTGTTCCTTTGGTAAGGGACCTCAGTACAGTACTTGGGTGTTCTGGTTAGCTAGCTGCCTTCAGACTCTAGTAATTCATGCCATGGGCTTTGGGTGTGGATGGTTATGGATCAGCCTTCTGAGCCCACGCTCACTATGTGAGCTCAAAGGGTGTTCATTGTCCTTGCTACCAGACATGATTCTTTTTGTCTCTACCATGCTGCCTACTGGGTTGGTGACAACTATGACCCCGAGTTCTGAGAGATTTTCTCTCACTGGGTCTTTGCACTGACTGATTTGGCTTCAAGTTTGGAAGCTTATCAGGCAGCTGCTGCTTTGTGAGTGAGGTTTGCTCAGGTTAGGTGTTCACAGCATGGTGATAATTTGGATGCCCAGGAGTTTGCCCCTATGGTGTTGAGGGACCTTAAATTGGAGGTGTTTGTGACATCCATCTGGATCAAGTCCATGCCTCCTCTTTTTTCCCTCTTCAGTTGTGGTTCCCACTCTTCTGATCTTTCCCTCCCTGGTTTTGGCTCCAAAGTGTCCAAGGGTTTTGGAGTTGGGTCATGGTTTAGTTCGGGGTGTAGCTTGGCACTTCTCTTGATGTGATCCCATCCACTTCGACAGCAGAGGTTGTTGAGCATTCTGGTCCAACTGGGAGTTCGGGGTTTTCGCCTTCACGACAGCCTGTCCATACTGCACATTCTCTTTGGGAGGGTGCCTTAGTCTCAGGTGTTGGGTGAGAATATTGGTTTTAGAGTAGGGTTAAGGGGGGTGGAGAAACTTGATGAGAGGCTGTGGGGTGCCTTTTTATACCCTTTGAGAACTCTGGTTCCCACTGTGGAGGGTTTTCTGCTTCAGGGAGGAGAATTTTTAATTCCACCTCTAATTATGAGTATGATCACTCAGCTTCTCCTCAGGTCTGATTGTCAGTGGGTTTTTCATTAGCGCCAAAACTAACTAGGAGAACCAGCTGTGGCAGGATCTTGGCTGCCTGTTGGCAGCTATCAGTAATAATGAGTTTGAGTAATTTTTGAGTGAATCTATTGTTCGTTTGAATTGTTTGCAGAGTTGTTTGACTGTTTCCATGCTTTCCAGAACTTTTGTATCTGATGTAACTATTCCGGTAGAGCAATCTCAGCGAGATAAGTCTCAGGAAGCTGCTGGTGCTCTTCCAGAAAGTGGCATTTCATTACATTCAAATCTGAGTTTTTGAGATTGTTGTTTTGTTGCATTCTCCCTGCTGAATAACTTTCTTCAACAGTTGATGAATATAGCAAAGGGAGTAAGATTGTGGTATTTAGGAGGAAGAATGGAAACTATCTCATTCATGCTCGGTTCAGCATGAATAATTTGCTGATTTGTGTGTGTGTAATTACCTAAGTGTAGTTACAGGATGAGAGCTATGCTCTCATCATGTAACACACACACACACATCCTGTTTACTCACTTAGTTGCGCTTGCACACACATCCTGTGTGTGTGTGTGTGTGTGTGTGTGTGTGTGTGTGTGTGTGTGTGTGTGTGTGTGTGTGTGTGTAAACCTTTACTAAAGGTCATCTGCAATAAAGCATTTATGTGACGGAAACTCAGGTTATTATGTTCATAATTAAACTCAAAATTTTAATTCATTTCACTACTAATAATGTATGAACTGCTGAATTCTGTATTTCCTTGTCACATGCTTTTGAACTTATAATGTCATAAGGGTGACTGAAGTGACAGGACGACAACAGGCATTTCCTGTGTCTTTGTCCAGCAAAGAAATTTATTACAGGTATTTGATATGGCCGTATCTATTTGAAGATACTAATCATGCAGACGATGAGTCACAGTAACGTGGTTGAAGATATGATGACCAAACCACACACCAGAAAAGGAGAAGACGACGGCATTTCGGCCGTCCAGTACCATTATCAAGTCGATTTTGGTGGGGACCGAGGGAGGCACGGGCATAAGTAAGGCAAGAGTGAGGTGAGGAGCAGGTGAGAAGAGGTAATTCCTTCTCTCCTCTCTAGGCAAGCATAGAGAGACTTGACTGTTCTGTGGCAATCGCCTCCTAAGTCAATCGAACATTTCAGGAATGCATTCAACCACACTTGGGACTTTCTCTAGTTATCAACTTGCGGGTTAAGGACTCTGGCCTTTGGTGCTGTGTGAGATGCACATGACAGGAACGTTGGTTTTGGCTGTCTGGATGCTGCTGCAGTGTATCCTTTTCCCACAGTGTTCACTAATTCAGTTAAATTCAAATTGCCTTCCTAGTGTTTCACTATATAATCAGAGTGGTTTCACCTATGACATGCCTCTGTGACAATGAATTCTCAGAATAACTTTCCTTCTGGCTTTTTGGAATTGAGTCCTTACTGCTGCTCACATTTATGGGGATGTCAGCTCTGCGTATAGATGATCTATCCCTTTTACATTTGCATTTGAGAGAATGGGAGGTGGACATCTACTTGTCTGTCTGTGTGTCTATGCATTACAGTCGGGTGCACACTGGTGGTTCTTTTCACGTTGGCTTGTATCTGGTAGCTTCTATTGTACGTGGTGCATTTCATCTGGTACTAGTTGGTGGGATTCCTTTACCATTTCCAACCACTTCATGTTTTCCTCTTTGTGACAACTAGGTTAGAGAGTTTTACTGATCATATTATGTTGTTGAAAGCATGCCACCATGACATGACATGGTGAGTGATCACAAGTTCTTGTTTTAGTAGGTTTGTCTCTATAAATTGTGATGGTTATGGATATCCTCACATGAGTATTTTGGGAATACTGTCACATCCTATCAGTCACCACTGGCAGAGGCTAACCTTTTTGGATTTTGGGCTACATTTCTCGCATCCACCATTCATTGGGGTAGGCCGTGTGTATCCTGCACTCAAGCCACTTTGGTTCATATAGTAGGTGGTGGAGTTCTTGTCATCCCTAAATCCCCTGTACTAAAATACTGACCTTAGCTTTCAGCATAACATAAGTGAAATCTCGGCTTAGCGACAGAGATGAATCATTAGTATTTGACTGTGGATTGCTTTGTCACCTCTCCTATTTCTGGCTACAAATGAGTCTTCTGCTTATTGTTGGAGGCTGTTCTTATTGTTTCATGGTTTATTAGGCCCAGTGTTCATTAAACACACTGTCCTGTCTTGTGCTGCTATTTCCCAAAGCACATCTTTCACGGTTGATTTATAAAGTAGTTGAATCGAGTCAGCTCAATAACTTTCTCAAATTCATTAGCTTCAGATCTTTCATGCACTTTCTCCATTATTTGTGTGCATGTCTACAGCTCATATTCAGGCCCAGGGGTTTGGAGGTTCTACAAGATCCTTGCCTTCCAATTTCTTGCCTGATGTTTTCCATTCCTGGTGCAGAGGTGTGGCCCTCTGATGCTTTGCTCATGACTAAGGTCTCCACTTTCTGGGTCTAATTGTTTAGTTCTCCATTATATATGAATTTGTAAATAACTTTTCCTATTGTCTTTGTGGTAGTCCCCATCAGCATGCAGTTGTCAGTAAACAGAGCTGCTGCTGGGAAGTTTCTACCCAAAAATATTGTTGAATGTATTAAACAAACCATTTTTGAGTTACACTTCAGTAGCTACACATTCCTTCCCTGGGGTCCGTGTTACTTTGTGTTGGATTCTGCTACTGCTTAAATGGGAAAGGCTAGCTTACCCTCACACTCGGTTAGTTGGGGGGTGCGACCTGATGATGGTTGGGGTAATCGGATTGCTGGTCATGAACATCATGGTTAGGGTGTTTACATCTCAGCAGCGATGCTTTGCCTCTTTACGTGAGGGTTCCTAATTTTCTTTGGGCAATGGCTTGTTTTTGTTGCACCTATGGTTTCTATAGGTTATTTTTTCAGTTTTGAGAAATTCTGGTTGTGCCTCCTGGTAGACAATGGTGGGTCTCAGATCTGGTGCATCTCCCTAAGGTTTAGCTGGGCCTTTCTTGTCATACCCTTAAGCATCTTTTATTATTTTTTACCCTTGAATATCTGAAAACTGTTGATAAAATTTGTAATGTTGATAAACCACTATATATTGACATGTTAGTTCCATATTGATGCTTTGGGTTATGGAGCATTTTAGAAGTATAAAAAAAATAAGGGCTGTAATCTGAGTGTTTTGGTTGGAGTCCAATGCTGCTACGAGTTTACTATGGTATGTAACATCATAGCCACTTGTTATGTGCGTTAGTGTTTGTTGCCGCTGCTACCAGTTTATTATGATTCGTAACATCATAGCCACTTGTTATGTACGTAGGTGTTTGTTGCCGCTGCTACCAGTTTATTATGATACGTAACATCACAATCACTTGTTATGTGCGTTAGTGTTTGTTGCCGCTGCTACCAGTTTATTATGATACGTAACATCACAATCACTTGTTATGTGCGTTAGTGTTTGTTGCCGCTGCTACCAGTTTATTATGATACGTAACATCACAGTCACTTGTTATGTACGTAGGTGTTTGTTGCCGCTGCTACCAGTTTATTATGATATGTAACATCACAGCCACTTGTTATGTACGTAGGTGTTTGTTGCCGCTGCTACCAGTTTATTATGGTACGTAACATCACAGCCACTTGTTTATAGAAAAACATATGTCCATTTGCTTATATAGAACAATATATATTATCCCACTTGTTTATAGGGATGTTGACAGCACTGTTGGCCCCTGTGTCGGTGTGATAAGTGCATGACAAGGTCTTGGGGGCAACCTTGCAATTATACCTTTTGTAATACAGCTCAAATACGTTGTTTTGGTTTGAATTTTTGTATATGCATGTTCATTGCTAACATTGCTAGTGATGAATCAGCAATATTGGCTAAAATATAGTTAAAAGTAAACAGTAAAATTCAAAATGACCACCTGAAAAATAAGTATGAAGTTATTGCTCCATAAGCAGCAGTGCTTTACATTTGCTGATTTGTCTTCTAAAACTTGTCAAACAAATTTGACTGACTTTGCCATATATGAATTTAAGCCATTGTCCATGGTATTTTGAGTTTTGCTAATTGAATTAGTAATTTTACTAATGGAACTCATAACAGTTCCAACACACCTAATTTTTTTCCTTTTTTTATAACTAAAATCTTAATAAATATACATTGGTCAGTCAGAATTTGATTTGACTGCTTTTAAAAGTAGTTTAGTCTGTTGGGGTAAGGTTAATTAAGTAGATAATTTGCTTTTATGCCAGTGGTGATGGTATTAGAATAGAGTATACACTGCCATTCATAAGGTTACACGTATCATTGGAAAAGTATATAGGCAATCTATCTATTTAGTGTTGCTCACATATTTTTCCAAGTTAACTTCATTATTTTTAATTTTTCCAAGAGTTGCACAAAACAGTGTATGTGATAGATACATGTTTGCAACTTACAAGCAAGAGAGGCAGCTAAAAATGTATAATTTTGTATTGCCATCTTCATTTTCTTCCTGTGCATTGATTAGGATGTGTACCCATTTGTAAGTTGACCAAATCACACACTAGAAAGTGAAAGCAAGACGACATTTTGGTCCATCCTGGACCATTCTCAAATCGATTGTGAATGGTCCAGGATGGACCGAAATGTCGTCGTCTCTACACTTTCTAGTGTGTGGTTTGGTCAACATATTTCAGCCACGTTATTGCGACTCCTCGTCTGCATACCCATTTGTAAGTCATTGATACTGTAATTAATTTGGTTGGTGATCCTGTGGTGGTATATGTATCTAATACTTGTTTGTGTGGTTCCCTTCAGAGCAACTCTTCCAGTGGGTATGGATGAGACATCCATCAATGAAGCTAGTCAAGCCCTCGATGAGGCCAATCACAACAGGTTAGTTAACCCCTCGCATTTTCTGGAAAAATGTATAATGGCTTAGGATCTCATATAGTTGCTGCCCTTGTTATAACCAGCAAATGATTTTGACGCTAAGAGTTAATGTAATCTGTCAAAGGACCCCTCTGGCTGGTTTCCAGAAGGGTTCTTTGGTTGTGTATTCGTGGTTGGTTCAGCTGGGGTGCATGAAACATACCTGATTTAATTCACCATTTAAAATTTCACCTTAACTCTGCTTGTACTTACACATGCTTGGCTTAATCTTTGAGACGAACATATTTACAGATCCAATGAAACACAGATCATGTGCTCTGCTCAGTAACAGCTTTATGCCACAACCTTCGTGCCACTGGTTCTGTTTTGGTAGACTCTTTATGGGTTCATCCTGTTTCCCTGGTTCCTTGTTCCAGGGTTCATATATATGAGGTCATCCTCAGTGTCATAAAAGCTAGCCAGCCTATGGTCTACCCTCATGCCCACATTGGCCATAAGTATGCTGTTCTGATGGCTGTGTTTACTAATGTTCCTGACACCCCCCATCCCCCTAGGACATCAGGTGTCCATCATAAGAACTGGTGGTGGAGGCACCCGGCCTGCCTCTTCTCCCCCCAAATGAAGGAGGGGGTGGTGTAATCTAGCATGTGCTATTTTCACAAGTTTTTGATGGTTTGTTTACATTGTTTGGAGAGTTTGGCAATTTTGAAGCTGTGGTCTCATTTATAACCATAATATATACATATATATACTATATATTTGTAACCGATATAAAATTGTTTTGTTTCGCTGTCTTTCTGGGTGCTTCTCTGGTGGTGGCAAACCTGAGTAACTTTAAATGTACAGTTTTCATAGGGCCACCGCTCCATGTGCCTTTCTGAGGGGACCAGGTTCTGGCTTGTAGTCTCCTGTAGGCCAATAAGAACTCTGCAATTAATGGCACCTAGTAGTATGGCACGAATCAGTGTAATAGCTTCCGGAATCCTCCAGGGCTCGCCCAGAAATTGGCGTTTAATGAAACATTCAATGCTGGTTTTATGGTCTAGCATGTGGTCTGCCCTCATGTCCATGACGTGCATCAGTATGCTGATCTTTTGACAGTCTTTGCTCATATGTCTTGGGCTAGTCTTCAGGAGCAGGGGGTTTTGTTGGTCTCTTATTTTGTCTTGATCCTTGTAGTCCTTCTTCCTTCTCTGTAGGTAGATAGCTTCAGGAAACCACAAGGGGGGTTCCCTTTTTCCAGAAAACCAGAGTTGAATGCAATGAAATGCCAATTTATGGGTAAGCCCCAGTGGCTCCCCAACACCCTCCCTTTCCCAGGACATTGGGGTGTTTTTATAATCATAAGAATTGGCAGTGGTACATGTCGAACAAAAAACATGTCATGGTACAGTTGACTAGAGCACGTCTGGGAACACTCGGCGTATGTGTTGGAACCCTCATCAAAGTTCATGTGGATATGTTCATTGTAAGGGTTAGTAATTTACTTTGTGGATGGGTACAAAATATGCAATTTTTTTTTTTTTGCAATTAATTTTAGTTGAAAATTACACATTCAGTAAACTAAATCATATTTTAGTAGATACAGCAAGTCGTCATCGCCTGGTCGAGATCGAGGACATGCACGAAGACATTCCAGTGCAGAAGCCCATCATGAGGAAGGAGAAGAGTTGACTGATCAGACTGCCACATTGACGTTAACGTCAGCAACGGCTCGAGCTCGGGCTCAGAGTGATAGTCAACATGATCGCAGACGAGATGGTAAGGGTACACCATTCGGTATAAAACACAACATGTATATCGGCACGATATACATGTTGTGTTTTATTCATCATAAACATTGTTTTATACATTTACAGTGTATCCTCAATCTTTAAACAACATTTCTCAACTGGGGTTCCGTGGAATCCCAAAGTAACTATGGGTTCCATAAGAGAGATACAAATAAGCTAATTTTAATTGTATGTAAATGTATTTTTTAATAATTTTTGTATTTAATTTTCTCACTTAACCAGTATCAAAATGCAAAGACAGAAGTCATCTACCTTCAGTTGACAATGAAATCCACGTGTGTTTATCTAAATTACAACTCGCCATTATTTCAGGGTTTCAAAGGTTGAGAAATGCTGCTCTAAACGAACCCCATTCTAATGAATTCTTGGATGGTCCAAACAAATTGTTTTCAGTACAAATTGTTCAGGGGCTTGTACAAATGTTAGATTAAATGAGGATTTCTGTGGGGAACCTCACCAACTCCTTGAAGCTAGCTTAGTGATTAAGTGCCATACTACTTGAGTGTCATCAGTCACAGAATTCTTTGCCTACTGGGACCATGAGCCAGAACCTGGCCCCCTCAGAGAGGAGCATGGAACAATGGCCCATGAACACTTTGTATTTAAAGTTTATCATCTTGTCATCAACCAAGGAACATCCAGAAAGCTAGGCATATCTAAACAGACTACCTCATGGTTAAAAACGAGACCATCACCCTCAAAATGTCAAAAGAACTTCCCCAACAAGAAAACAAGCAACCAAAACGTGATTAAGCCATCCCTCCTTCCTCCCACTAGTTAGCTCCATCTCTTCCCTCGATGGGGGAAGTGGGGAATTGGCCCGGGTGAGCTAGGCTGCCACTAGTCAATTCTTGACTTGGAATTACTTAAGGGTAGTTCCAGGATGAGAGCTATCTATGCTCATGGTGTAGTGTGCTGAGTGTTGGTGTTGCTCTGGTTCTGTGTTCCCATTTTCTATAGTGTGTTCACTTGGAGCATACCTGGAGAGGGTTCTGGGAGTTCTTCTATTCCCCGAGCCCGGCCTGAGTCCAGGCTCAACTTGTGATAACTTAGTCCAACAGGCTGTTGCTTGGAGCAAGCCTGCAGCCCCACATATCTACTACAGCCTGGATGCTCTGGCACTTCTTGCAAGAACTTAGATGAGTGCCTCTTGAATACATCCACATTTGTTCCAGCAATATTTCTAATGCTTGGTACCTGCTTGATGGGATTCTAGGAGTTCTTCTACTCCCCAAGCCTGGCCCAATGCCAGGGTTGACTTGTGAGGGCATAGTCCACTAGACTGTTGCTTGGAGCGGCCCGTGGGCCCACATATCCACCACAGCCTGGTTAGTCTGGCACTCCTTGACGAAAACAATCTAGTTTTCTTTTGAAGATGTCTACAGTTGTTCCCACAATATTTCTTATGTTTGCTGGGAGGACGTTGAACAACCGTGGACCTCTGATGTTTATAGTGTTTTCTGATTGTGCCTATGGCACCCCTGCTCTTCACTGGCTCTATTCTGCATTTTCTTCCATATCGTTCACTCCAGTACATTATTATTTTACTGTGTAGATTTGGTACCTGGCCATCCAGTATTTTCCATGTGTATATTATTTGATATTCTCATCTCCTTTCTAGTGAGTACATTTGGAGAGCTTTGAGACGATCCCAATAATTTGGGTGCTTTATCGCATCTATGCGTGCCTAATATGTTCTCTGTATTCCCTTTATTTCAGCAATCTCTCCTGCTCTGAAAGGTGAAGTGAGTTCTAAGCAGTACTCAAGATGGGACAGCACAAGTGATTTGAAATGTACAACCCATTGTGATGGGATCCCTGGCTTTGAAAGTTCTCGTAATCCATCCAATCATTTTTCTGGCTGACGCAATATTTGCGTGGTTATGCTCCCTAAACATTATATTGTTAGTCATCAATATTCCCAAATCCTTGACATGCTGCTTTCCTACTATGGGCACATTTGATTGTGTTTTGTACCCTGTATTATGTTTAAGGTCCTCATTTTTGCCGTACCCGAGTACTGTACCTGGAATTTATGACTGTTACACATCATGTTATTTTCTGCTGCCCAATTGAAATCTTTATTAATATCTGCTTGTAGTTTTTCAATGTCTTCAGCAGAAGTAATTTTCATGGTGATTTTTGTGTCATCTGCAAAGGAAGGTCTACAACTCTATTACTCCAAGTGCAGCTCACTTGGAGTCCTGCAGCAGCTGCTGTAATTAATGACTTGTATAACAGTCTCATTGACATTTGCTAATTTGACACAGACTCTGCCCCTTGGGAAACTGATTATGCACTGTCCCTTGACTATTAATAAAATATTAATATTATTCCTGTCCCTATTAATAAATCCCATAAGATTAATTTGGCCTCAAATTTTTACATGTAAATGTGTGTGTGTGTGTGTGTGTGTGTAGGAACCAAGGAAAATGGACAGGCAGGAGGTAGTGGAGGAGAGGATGAAGATAGTGGGACACCCCCTGTTCCTCCACGGAGAAAAGATAAACGCAGGCACAATACCCCTCCAAGACCGCAGTCTAATGGCCTTCCACCCACACCGAAAGTTCATATGGGTGCCTGCTTCTCCAAGGTAAAAAGCTTGATAATTATACTCAAAACTTTGTTCATGATATAGCATAAGAATTAAATTTGTCAAATGAACTAAATGACATTATGCATTCACTATTGACCTGTTAATATTTTAATGGAGAAGATTCCATAATGCACAATTTGACAATTACAAGTTTTCAGGTGTTCAATGGGTGCCCACTTCACATACATTGTACAGCCTCTTGGATCCATCCAGACACTCGTGACCAGCACATTCTCATAGGAGCAGAAGAGGGAATATATACACTCAATCTCAATGAGTTACATGAAGCTGCCATGGAACAGCTCTTACCTACTAGAACGACATGGATGTTTGTCATTAAAGATGTGCTCATGACAATATCAGGTAAAGCAATATATAAAAAACTTGCTTTTGTTTTTATTTTATGTAAGAGTACTGTATTATATTGCCTTTCTGTGGGGAGCCCCATCGGCTCTCTGATGCTATTTGAACTGATTTGTGCTATATTAGTTTGGGGTCATCGGTCACAGGAGTCCTTATGCCTACCGGGAACCATGAATCAGAACCTGGTCCCCTCAGAGAGGTGCAGGTAGCAATGGCCTATGAGAACTTTACATTTAAAATGTCATAATTGCCATCGACCACAATCTGGGAAAAATTGCGACCTGTGTCTGAACATAGCAAAAGAACTCCCCCAGAAAAAAGACAAACAAGTAACACTACATCCAACTACCACTCTTCTCGTTAGTGCTAGTGGTGGACTGGACTGGAGTGGAGTGGTGTGCTGCCGGCAGCCCACCACTTGGATCGAACCCGGAACCTCAGGACTACGAATCCGAAGTGTTGTCCACTCAGCTGTCAGGCCCCAGTCATGGTTGCCCTTGGGTTCCTCGGATTTGTCTTCGGAGGTTTTCTTCCTCTAGGTTTCTCCCCTAGGGAGGTTCGGGAGGTCCATGGTGTGTACCTCCTGCAAGACCCAGTTTTTGCCTCTGTTGGCTCCAGTTTTGTTTGAGTTCAGTTCCTCTGAAGCTGATCGGGGGAGTTGCGAGGTTCCGGTTTCTTCCTGGCTGGCAGCTTGCCTCGACTACTGGTTGGTATGGGCTCCCTGCTGGTCTGCTTGTCTGTTCACGGCCGGGGTTCTGGTTCTTTCCCAGGTTGCTGGGTACGGTTTCCTGGTAAATTGGCGGCAGTCCCAGTTCTGTCCTAGGTTCGGCCTTGGCTGGGCTTAGTGTGGGGTTCTCAGACTGTTTCCATTTCTCTCCCTGCTGCGTCTTTGCTCTGGTTGCGGCCCCGCCTTCAGCTGTTTTGAGACGGACCTTGGTCACTCTGTGGTTGCTTGAGCAGCTGTGCTGGAGCCTGAACTTTGCCCTGCTGGTTTATCCTCTGGGCAGGGTTTGGCTTCGGAGGCTGTTCTGGTATCTTCGGGGCAGTCTCTTTCACAGCTCTCACGATCACTGGGTGCCTTCCCTGGTGTCCTTGCATCGGTTTGCTGCGTCTCCGTCTTCACAAATGCCTCGTCTCTCGGTTGGGGTTTTGTAACCAGTGCTCACCAGTCCGGCGAGGGACGCTGGGGGGCTGTTCTCACGTCGGGCTCACAGCACGTGGGAGTCTGAGGTTGTGTGGCTTCCTCTCAGGCTCCATTTAGAGTGCTTTCCCCGTGGTTCATTGTCTCAACCGGGGGGATTGGGGGTTGTCTCTTCGAGTCTGGTCGTTTCGAGTGGCTCTTCTGCCGAGTTCTCAGGGTTTAGCTCTCCGCGGTGTTCACATTCGGGAAGTGTCCAACATCCTGGCAGACAGCCTGTTGCATGATGTTTTACAGAGTTTTACGACACCACCTCCTTCCTTTGGCTTTGGCTTTGTCGGACGTACAGGCACTTGAAAGTAGACCTCCTAGTGTCGGCGTGGTCTCAGTATCTCCCATTGTACGTGGCCCTCGCGGTGGACGCTTTTCGGCAGGACTGGTCGAGGTGGGGGTTCCTGTACCTCCTTTCCCCGGTGTGGCTGTTGTTCCGGTTTTGGCTAGGCTGTAATCGTATCAGTGGATGGGTGATTCTCCTGGGCCCATCGTGGCTGGCCCAGCCTTGGTATCAGGCATTGCTTGCTCGGTGTCCGAACCCTTTCAGCAGATCGGTCTGGGCCGTTACCAGACTGGTTCGATCTTCTCCCTCGTGTCCATCACCATCTGTGTTGCGATCAGGTGGCTTCTTTGATCGTGTCCCATCTGTGGGCTTCGTCTCAGTGGCAGTATGAAGTTTCCTGGCCGTCCTTTCGATTCATTGTCTCTTCGTCGGTATACTTCTCTTTCTGTTAAGGTTGTTGACATCGTGCTCGTTTGCTCGTTTTCATTTGGGGAGTACTGTCCACTCGTTAGACTTCTGTAGTAGTTTTAACCAGAATAGGAGGTTTGTTTTGAAGCGCTTACCTTTCTGGGTGCCTGGTCCAGTCAATGGCAGACATAGAATGCTCCAAATCACATGTGCATTACTATATGCCATTGCTCCTCGTGCCTCTCTAAAAGGGCCAGGTTCTGGTTCGTGGTCCCTGGTAGGCCTAGAACTCCATTCACACTGACTGATGCCGAAGTCTAATAATATACATATCAGCCTGGATAGCTCTGGGGAGCCTCTGGGTCTCAACCAAAAAATGGCGTTTCATTACATTCAATGCTTTTTTTTTTTGTACCCTATAAAGTGAATAATACAAAATTCTTCTATCTAATTGCTTGGTACATTAATGTTTGTACTATGGTGCACATAGTTACAAAAAATACTATCTAAACAGGAAGACGGGTTGGATATACTCACTTCGTCGGCTATAATCAAAACATATTCTCAAACAATAATCATAGGCCTACTGTATCTTTCATAAATTAAACTTAAGTATTTAAATTTATTCATGAATATTACAAATTAAATAATAGAGTATGGTGTATATTAATTCATAAAATTATTCTGTCTTTACAGGAAAGGGGCCATACCTCTATCGTCATGAGCTGATTGGACTTCACAATCGGCATTTACACAAATTTTCTTTACCGATGAATAAAATTCCAGAAAAATTTTTGCCAAGAAAATATACCATCACCACCAAGGTTAATTATATAATTTTGTACTATTTTACTCTGAACGTGACACTCAAGAATGAGTTTTATCACTCTCACTGCCACTGTTATTCACTTTGATGGGATGGGGAGAAACTTCATCTTATGTGGGGAGAAAGCTCGGTAGAGGGGGCCCCCCCCAGACCAATTTCCTTCTCTGGTACAAGTTGCTAGTTTTCACTCCCTAACCTCCCCACCCCTCCCTCCCAGCTCTCCCCCTTTCTAATCTCCTTATATACACACCTCGTCTCTTCCTTCAAGGCCCCTTCCCTCCCCCCATCATCTTGACATTTTCAGCTCCCACCCCAACTCCCTCTGACACCCACCAATCCCCACCCATCTCAGTCACTTCCTCGGTGGCCTCTTACTGGTAGAATAACGAGAGACTGAGACACTTTGACTGCCTGACTGACTGTGACTGGCTGGTTGCCTGCCTGTGTCTGCTTAACAGCAACAATGACTGGGGCATAAGTGAATAAAATATAGGTCATTTCTTTACCCCAGCCTCAAGAAACACAGAAAGAACCCCTCAACTATTGAAATCTCTCTAAATTAGCACAAGCATGTTCATCCCACCTCCCCTACTCACTTGGGGAGGGAGGGAGGGAGGTAGCCGGCTACACCACTTTCTTATAATGGCAGGTGTAACCAACCCCCTGACGAGTTGAAGGGAACAGCCCTTCCTCCAAAAGTGGGGAGGTAAATGTAATAGCCCTGTAAGTGCAATTATGTACTATGCATGGCAATCAGGAGTTGTACTTATTTTTACTTGGTATTAAACCACACTGTCAAATATATTGTGAATATTTGAATTTACCTGAAAAGCTGCATAGAAAACCACGACCTAACCAGTCGTGCAATCTTATTCATCAGCTGGTTTTCAAGTATATCTTGTGTAGCAGCTGGTTGTCATGTAAATTGAATGCAGAGTACAGGGGTTAAACCTATCCCAGACTCTGAAACTCTCGGCTGTTTTGGAACTCGAGCAAGCTGTGGGGAAGAACCAGAAGCTAGCTTTTTGTGGTTGCATTTTGTTTTAAAAATTCTATGTTAAGAATAGGGATAAAGATCTGGATGTTACTGGTAGCTGCTGTTTCCCATTGATCACGCTAGATGTGGCTTGTGTCCTATAGAAATGGTTCCACCTCTTAACCTCTAAAAGAGCTGTTTTTGTAAGGCTTCAGGAACCATTCAATCTAAAAAGCAAGAGTTTTTTGTATTGTGTTTATAGGTTTGGAAATAGAAGCATGCTAGGAAGCAAAATCTGAATGTAATTGTGCACGATTCACTAAAGATACTTACACTTGACTTACAACATAGCTTATATTTGAGAATAATGACATGCCTTATGCTTGAGTTTTATTTATCTATAATTGTGTGATTTTAGGAGAATTCAGTGCATTAATTGATCATAACAAGATTGTATAATTGGTTTTGTTTTCAGGTTCCTGATACAAAAGGCACACTACGTTGTTGTGTAGGACGCAACCCATACAATGGCTACAAGTACCTGTGTGGTGCCACCAACTCCTCTTTGTACCTGATGCAGTGGTATGATCCACTCAATAAGTTTATGCTCCTTAAGGTTAGTTCAAGAATGAGTTCCTTCTGTTGGTGCATTTTATTTGCCAAAGAATTTGGCAGATGATTCTCGGTTTCCAGTTCTTTGAATTCAGACTTAATTCGTTTTATTTATCAGCAACATTTTTTGTGGGAAGATCATATGTTTTGCCCTGTTTTTTTTTTCTTGGAATTCTCTATTTAATATCTTTATTATTATGACCATAAAAGGTTCTTTCTAAGTTATCCCACTTGGTTGCTGCCTACAAGCAAGATCCTACTAGCACCTGGTTAGGATCTGACAGTTAAGACAGGTTGAAACCCATAAGGCATAGTGAGGAATTTTTGTAAACTTTTCTCACTTGGTCATATTGGAGCTAGTGAAACACTGGAGAATATGCAGCCCAGTCCAGAATATAAGCAAAATGCATTTACATAAAATATGAAGCCCTTTCCAAACAGAACTTGCTATCAAAGAGACCTCCAAGCAGTGCCTTCCCAGATTGCAACCAGGTAACATCACTAACACCAAAACAAAAGGCCCATCATATTCTCTTCTGATTGGTATTGGCTGCAGATTATTCCAGGATATTGACATTTGTTCTCTGCACAATTTAATTAACTATCAAGTTCTTTCAATACTGGTTCACCAGTATTTCACCAGTGGTAGTTTTCACCTCTTAAGTCTTCCACTGCATTTACCACTTCTATGCTTTATTCTATGTTGTGCATATGAGTGCCATGTAAAAAAAAAAATAAAAAAAAAAATCCGGCCACTTCTTCACCTGTGTGTTGGATCACGTTTTATTTTGTGATTTGGATTTGATACTGCTGTTTGGCATCCTTATTCGACGTTCCGGTTGTATGATGCCTGGCACACATATCGCCTTGGGTCATGGGATTGTTGGTAGATTTTTTTTTATTGACGTGTTCTGGCTAGTCCTCTCAGCGGGGTGACGGTGTTCGGCACTGGCTTGGCTGAAAGGTGCCGGGAGTTGGTGGGTCTTGGTGGGCTCCTGGTGTACCCTCAGTTGTGGTGGGTGGCTGGTTTCTGCTCTGCTGGAGAGCACCGGATGACTTAGCGTTTTAGTTAGGTGCCGAGTTTTTGGTTTTGATACCCCAGTGTTCTCTGCGTACTCGGCTATTTGTACTCGCCTATTTATGCTTGCGGGGGTTGAGCTTTGGCTCTTTGGTCCCACCTCTCAACCGTGAATTAATTGGTGTACAGATTCCTGAGCTTACTGGGCTCTATCATATCTACATTTAAAACTGTGTATGGAGTCAGCTTACACCACATCACTGGTCAATGCATTCCACCTGTTAACTACTCTGACACTGAAAAAGTTCTTTCTAACGTCCCTGTGGCTCATTTGGGTACTCAGTTTCCACCTCTGTCCCCTTGTTCGTGTACCATCAGTGTTGAATAGTTTATCCTTGTCTACCCTGTCAATTCCCCTGAGGATTTTGTAGGTAGTGATCACGTCTCCCCTTACTCTTCTGTCTTCCAGTGTCGTAAGATGCATTTCCCGCAGCCTTTCCTCGTAACTCATGCCTCTTAGTTCTGGGACTAGTCTAGTGGCATATCTCTGAACTTTTCCAGGTTCGTCTTGTGCTTGACAAGATATAGGTTCCATGCTGGGGCCACATACTACAGGATTGGTCTTACATATGTGGTATACAAGATTCTGAATGGTTCCTTACACAGGTTCCTGAAGGTTGTTCTGATGTTAGCCAGCCTCGCATATGCCACAGACGTAATTTTTTTTATGTAGGCTTCAGGAGACAGGTTTGGTGTGATATCAACTCCTAGATCTTTCTCTCTGTCAGTTTCATGAAGTACTTCATCTCTTATTCTGTATCCTGTGTCTGGCCTCCGGTTTCCACCGCCTAGTTTCATTACTTTGCATTTACTCGGGTTGAACTTTAGCAGCCATTTGTTGGACCATTCATTCAGTCTGTCTAGGTCATCTTGTAGCCTCCTACAATCATCCTCTGTTTCAATCATCCTCATAATTTTAGCATCATCAGCAGACATTGAGAGAAACAAGTCTATACCCTCTGGGAGATCATATACATATATCAGGAACAGTATAGGTCCAAGGACTGACCCCTGCGGGACTCCACTTATGATGTCTCACCAATCTGAGACCTCACTCCTCACAGTGACTTGTTGTCTTCTGTTGCTAAGGTACTCCCATATCCAATGGAGTACCTTCCCTTTCACTCCAGCCTGCATCTCCAGCTTTTTCACTAGCCTCTTGTGTGGTACTGTATCAAAGGCTTTCTGGCAATCTAAAAATATGCAGTCTACCCACCCCTCTCTTTCTTGCCTGATTTTTGTTGCCTGGTCGTAGAATTCAATATACCCTGTGAGGCAGGACACAGGGGTAAACTGTTGTTTACCCCTGTGAGGATCTCGTTAACTTCATTTTTGTCCTCGTCTCTCCTTTCCACTGGACTGGTCCCTGTTTGCTCCCTAATGCCTACCATTACTACTGCTCTTTTACGCTCTATCAGCTGGCTAGTACATCTAGCTGCTTCCTGAGAAGAAGCCACTTCTATGGCAACTTCCCTAACTGCAGACTTGCTTCAGGGCTTTTTTTAAATAATTCTGCAAAAGAGGGTTGTTTTGTAGAAGTCCCTTCAACAGTAGCATCACCATCTCCCTGAGAGGGGCGGGGCCAGTGCCTGCCACCCTGAGGGACTCCTGGGGCTCCCCAATCATCTGCCTGACTGTGTTTCTTTGCTGTGAGGCATATTAGTTTCCATTGATTGGTGCCACTCGTTTCACAATTAGGCTTGGCATTTCACCTTTCCAGGCTTCACGATTAACCCTTCACGGGTACACCGGGGCGTATCTGATACCACAGTCGTCGTCGCCCCTAAATCAACAACAACAACAACAACAACAAATGGATGAAAGCATATAACAAAAGTGGTTAACTAACACAAAATAAAATACAAAACATTGGATACATATTGGACAAGTTTAGATTCTGGAAAGCCCTGGAGTAAACACAGGATAGTTGATTTATGAAACAATTTACTGGTAACATACTAGACATGGGATCACTGGAGTGTTTCAGGCGAAGGTTAGACTAGTAAATGAATCGGTTTAGTGTAGTATAGATACAAGCTGCCTCACTTAGGCCAATAGACATTCAACAGTTTCCTTTGTTATTGTACTCACCTAGTTGTGCTTGTGAGGGTTAAGCTTTGGCTTTTTGGCCCCGCCTCTCAACTGGTGTACAGATTCCTGGGCCTACTGGTCTCTTATTATATCTACATATGAAACTGTGTATGAAGTCTGCCTTCACCACATCACTGCCTAATGCATTCCATCTGTTAATTACTTTGACACTGAAAAAGTTCTTTCTAACATCCCTGTGGCTCATTTGGGTACTAAGTTTCCACCTGTATCCCCTTGTTCGCATTCCACCTGTAAGGGTGTATTGTGTATTATGCTGCATAGTCTTCCCAGCTTGGTGCCTTCTTTTGATAATTGCTTTCTATTTCTGTTATTATGTTCTTACACACTTCTGAACATATGCTCCAGGTCTTGCTTTCAATGTCATAACCCAGTTTTCTGTTAATGTACTTGTATTCACATGGAGGATCAACCCTCTGTGTTATACTCCTTCAGGCTCTCCACTCATGTTTGTGTCTGGAGCTTCTAAAGCATGATTCACCACCTTTATATGAAGCAGATGCCGTTAATCCTCATTCCTGAAGTGTTTGTGTTCTGTCTGGGGTTACTGAACATTGATATCCACTTGCCTTTTGTCTCACTCTGTTAGGTATTTTATTTGTAACTCCTTGTCTCTTGTAATCCTGTACCATTTAAGCCTGGTCTGAGGCCAGGCTTGGGGAGTAAAAGAACTCCCAGAACACCACCAAGCAGGTACCAGGGCTCTTATTTCTTAGTGACTTTGTCGACTTATCAGCCGAGTCAGCCAAAGGTTTTACCCGGTTTCTGTGTTCTCCAGTAGTTTGTTTAGGTACAAACATTCATCTCATAAATACCTTGTGCTGACTCATTGAGATTGGTTTTCCCTATTGAGCCACACCAACTATAAGAGTCCTGTATGCCAACTGGGGACCAGAGCTAGAACCTGACCCCCATCACATAGCCAGAGGGAGCAATAGATTGTTATTATCACCCCCACACTAAGAAAGCATGATTACCTTCCTATGTCACCAGTGCACTTGCCTAATTTTACTCACAGGTCTTGAGCTTCAGTGTTTTGGTCTCACCTCTCAATCATCAGTTGATTGGTGAACAGGTTCCTGAATCTATTGTGCTCATCATATCTACATTTGTAACTGTGTTTGGAGTCTGCTTCCACCATTTCAATTCTTAGAATTTTCAATTTCTTCACTTTTGTCACACTGAACAAATAATTTCTAATGTTTCTGTGGCTCATTCGGGTGCTCATTTTTCACCTGTGTTCAGTTGTTTGAATACCACTCATGCTAAATAGTCTGACTTTGTCTGCCCTTTCAGTTTCAATGAGAATTTTGTTCATAGCTATGACTTTCCTAACATTTTGTCTAATAGCAACATGAGGTTTAATTGCTGTAGCCTTTGCTTGTAGTTTGGAGACTTGACTGTACTCACCTAGTTGTGCTTGCAGGGTTTGAGCTTTGGCTCTTTGGTCCCACCTCTCAACTGTCAATCAACTGATGTATAGATTCCTGAGCCTTCTGGGCTCTACAATATCTATATTTGAAACTGTGTATGGAGTCCGCCTCCGCGGCTGAGCGGACAGAACACTGGACGCGTGATCCTGTGGTCCTGGGTTCGATCCCGGGCGCCAGCGAGAAACAATGGGCAGAGTTTCTTTCACCCTGATGCCCCTGTTACCTAGCAGTAAATAGATACCTGGGAGTTAGTCAGCTGTCACGGGGTGCTTCCTTGGGGGTGAAGTCCTGGCCGAAGACCGGGCCGCGGGGACACTAAAGCTCCGAAATCATCTCAAGATAATCACTATTTCACTGCCTAATGCATTCCATCTGTTAACTACTCTGACACTAAAAAGGTTCTTTCTAATGTCTCTATGGCTCATTTGGGTAATTATTTTCCACCTGTGTTCCCTTGTTCACGTTCCACCCGTGCTAAACAGTTTATCTATCTACCCTGTCTATCTATATTATTATCTATCTATTGAGAATTTTATTGGTAGTGATCATGTCTCCCTTAACTCTTCTGTCTTCCAGTGTTGTGAGGTTTAGTTCCAGAAATCTTGCCTCGTAGCTTATTCCTCTCAGCTCAGAGGTATGCCTGGTGGCATACCGCTGAATCTTTTCTAACTTCATTATGTGTTTGACATGATGTGGACTCCAGGCTGGAGCCACATATTCTCTGAACTGGCATACCCCTGAACTTTCTGCAACTTCATTTAGTGCTTGGTTTGATATTGATGCTTTTATGTTCGTCACTCTCTCATATTCAAATTTTTACTGCAGCCTCCTCTTCCTGATTGATTGTTCTCAGCACGCTACCACCCAGGTGTGTCTTGTTCGTGTGCTTGTACGGTGTCTTGTGCTGATGCTTGCCTTAGGGAACAACTGAGTGGTACAGTTCAGAAGTCAAGTTTTGAGTGTATATGCAGACACTTTTCTGAGCAGTACACTCAGTTGTTGGGGAGCAAGTCCTACCGTTACCTCCTCGTGGTGCTCCCTGGGTCACTCTAACAACGGAGGCAACACGCATGAAACCCAAATAAATATTACAAATGCAAATGGTGCTCAACAACCTAACCAGTTATAGTACTTGGCTCCAGGCCTATATCCAAACATAACACTCACAGTTGCTTCCGTTCCCTCCTTTTTTGTCCCCTTGCTCTTTCTCATCCTGTGTGTTTAATTTTTTTTTTTTTTTTTTTTTAACCCTTGGGTAAAGTGGATGTGATGAGATTTAGTTGGGGGAGTTTGTTGTGTTGCTGCCACCTTTTGGCAGTTTGAGGCAATAATCTAGTGTGTCTTACTATAATTAACTAGTGCTGCTTGGTGGTCACTTTGATACCTATCTTGAAGTTACCTTACCTTGAAGTGTTTTTTGGGGCTTAGCGTCCCCGTGGTCCTGTCGTCGACCAGGCCTTGTTGTATAGACTGGTCAACCAGGCTGTTTGACGCGGCTGCTCGCAGCCTAACATATGAATCACAGCCTGGTTGATCAGGTATCCTTTGGAGGTGCTTATCCAGTTCTCTCTTGAACACTGTGAGGGGTCGGCCAGTTATGCCCCTTATGTGTAGTGGAAGCGTGTTGAACAGTCTCAGGCCTCTGATGTTGATAGAGTTCTCTCTCAGAGTACCTATTGCAACTCTGCTCTTTAATGGAGGTATTCTGCACATCCTGCCATGCTTCCTGGTCTCATGAAATGTTATTTCTGTGTGCAGGTTTGGGACCAGCCCCTCTAATATTTTCTACGTATAAATTATTATGTATCTCTCCCGCCTGCGCTCAAGAGAATACAGATTTAGGCTCTTTAGTCGGTCCCAGTAGTTTAGATGTTTTACCGAGTGGATTCTAGCAGTAAAAGATCTCTGCACACTCTCTAGGTCAGCAATTTCTCCAGCTTTGAAAGGGGCTGTCATTGTGCAGCAGTACTCCACTCTAGAGAGCACTAGCGTCTTGAAAAGTATCATCATCGGTATAGCATCTCTAGTGTGAAAGGTTCTTGTCATCCAACCTGTCATTTTTCTTGCAGTTGTGATGGCTACTTTAACTGTGCCTGGCAAGGCTTTCACTTTGTCTGTTCTTGTCACTCTTAGGCTGGGCACCTGGGTGTTTTCCCTAGACCTCTAGGATGCTTCTTAATGCTTCCCTTTCCATCTGTAGTTCGGGGATTAGTTCAGGTTTGTGGTGGGGGGTTGGACATCCAAATACAGTGGGACCTCGACAAACGACGGTAATCCGTTCCCAGAGACGGAGCGTAAGTCGAAGCGATTTTTCCCATAAGAAATAAAGGGAATTGAATTAATCCGTTTCCCACCCTCCAAAATATTAACTTACAAATACATTTTATACTGAATACAATGTTTTTTCTAACTACAATACAGTACATAAGTACATATGTTTATCTTACCTTTATGGAGGACTCATGATGCATATGGAAGATGGTGAGGAGGGGGGAGGAGGAGAGGTGTTACTGTTTGGAAGGGGAGTCCCCTTCCATAATAACATCAAGCAGTGATGACTTCTCTGGGATACACTCTCTGTTACGTTTTGCCTGCATACCACTAGGACCTGGTTGTGATTCACTGCTTGTTTGTCTCACTAAAAACCTTTCCAGAGATTTTTGTTTTTCCATATGTTTTAATTTTTGTCTGTAGTGAGGCATCACAGTGTCATTAAAAAGGTTAAGGCAACGGCCTACTGCACCGTGATTTGGGCGAGTCGTGTCAGCAAAAGTTTGCAATTCTTCCCATGCTGCACACATTTTCTTAATTAATGAGGAAGGGACATTCTGTACTGTCTCCTCCTCCTCCCCTAAAGAAATTTCCTCAGCTGTCTCTTGTTGTTGCTCCTTGTGAAGTTCTTCGGTGGTCAGTTCTTCGCTGTGTTCCTCCACCAGCTCGCAACATACAACACTCACAACACTATGAATGCCACTTCTTTTTCTAACTTTCTCAAACTATCCCCTGCTCGCCTTAAACTCTTTTTGCATTTGCATCACTTGTTCCAGGTGTTTTCTTTAAAAGGTTTTCATGCAGTTTCCTTGCTTTTTCACAAATGATGGCCTCTGAAACTCCATCACCCACTAACTCCTTGCTGTGTATCCAAATTAATAATAACTGTTCAACATCCTCAAGTGTTTGTGTTCTATGTTTCGTGATTATTGATACGCCTTTTGCCACTTTAGCACTCATAATGTTCTTTTTCTTAACCAGTATGGTGGATGTCATTGACTGAGATTTGTTGTACTGCCTATCTAGTTCAACAGCCCGCATACCATCTTCATATTTATGAATGATCTCTTGTTTTTGCTCTATGGTCATCCTTACATGGGTTTTCATATCTTGAACCTTACCACTGACTTTCTTGGGACCCATGGCGTGATATATAATAATTACTTTTATGTTCAAAAAGCAAAAAATCGCCACAAAAACGGAATTTCTTATAGGCGTGATCGTCACTAAGCGGCCAGCTGTAGTAAACCGAGACAGGTCGGCCCGCGTGACCGAGAAACACACGCTCGGTCGACTCGAACGTGTACCAACAAATATCGTTAGTCGACAACACCATCGTATGTTGAGTCACATTTTTCGATCAAATTTACATCGTAACTCAAAATTATCGTGAGTTGGGGCAATCGTAAGTCAAGGTGCCACTGTAATTGCTTGTTATGGAACACTAGTCTTCTGGTTGTTTTTTCTTGTTTTTTATGGCAATCTCCGATCTCCAGGTTTTCTTTGCCTCTGTGAGCATGCCACATTCTGGTCCTGGTCCTCGTAGTCACTCCAAGGCTTAGAGGTTGATTGTGTTCTCAAAGGCTTGGTCATATGCAAGTTATTGCATCAAGGACCAACTACATGGCCTACCAGAAGTAGGCATTTCATCACATTAAACAATGGATTTAGTTTCTTCCAATATAGACCCAAGGAAAGTTTGGAAGTGCAATGGAAGTGCTGCATTGGAAGTTTAAGAATATAGTTCATATAATATTGTTTGTACTGTATATGTTTTGTGACCAGTGATGCCTCTTTTCATTGGCTACATACAAAACCTATTCAGTTATTTATGTAATTCAATACAGTGAATAAATATCTTTTTTTTTTTCTTTTTTTCCAGCAAAGCGAGTGCTACTTACCCCATCCCCTTAGAGTATTTGAGATGATAATCACACCCGACTTAGAATACCCGCTCATGTGTGTGGACGTAAACCGGAGCTATGGGGCAGAAGATGTCCTTCGCCACAGCCTTATCAACCTCAACACGGGAACTACTTGGACTCCAGATGATGATGATGATATGGATGGAATGGCAACTGTTGTTCCTAGGCATAATCTTAATGTAAAAAATGTTACTCAAATTGAAAAAGATGCAATTCTAGTCTGTTATGAAAGTAAGTTTTTTTTTTGTTTACTGTCTTTATATATCTATAGTAATAATACATTTTGTAATTTTTCATGTGCAGTATAGTGTTATGAGGTTTCTATGTAACTTTCCTGAGAAGGGTAAAATTTAGGGTCTTACAAAATCAGCCCCACACAAAGTATTTGAATTGAATTTAAATAATAATAGCTTGATAATAGGAGTGAAGGGAACTATATGGAAGAAAATACAGAATAAAGCCAGTGAAGACCAGGGGTGCCATAGGCATAATCAGAGAACACTGTATAAACATCAGAGGTTCAACATCCTCCCAGTGAGCATATGAAATATTGCTGGAACAAACGTCGACATCTTCAAGAGAAAACTAGATACAGTAGTTTTTTTTTAGAAGTGCCGGACCAACCGAATTGTGACGGATAAGTGGCCTGCGGGCCGCTCCAAGCAACAACCTGTTGGACCAAGCTCTCACAAGTCAAGCCTGGCCCTGGGCTGGGCTTGAGGAGTAGAACAACTCCCAAAACCCCATCCAGGTACAATCCAGGAGTTATATATAGGCAACTAAACTTAACTAGATTAGAAGGAAGGCATATCTGGGCAGAAATATTTAAACAATCAACGTCCAGCAATGTTTTGTATTATAGGAAATTTTAATTTTAGTACCAAATCTGCACAATAAATTACAACATACTGTACTGAAGTGAAGGGGATATGGTAGGATGTAAAAAATGAATTTAATGAAAAATATGCATAGATTTCACAAAATCATTCGACAAAGGTAACCACGGTGTTATTGAACACAAAATGCGCAGAAGAGGGATTTACTGGCAAAGTAGAGAGATGGATCTTTAACTTCCTAACAAACAGAACCCCGAGTGTTATTCAAAAAAGTAAAATGAATCAATGAAGTGAGATGGCTTCAGGGAGCATCCGGTGCTCATCCAAAAAGAGGAGCTTCATTACATTCAACACTGGGTTTCTCATTTAATTTATTCTCTCTGCCTACCATTGTTTGTTTCATCATGTCAAAATCATGATAGCAACCTTTCAAACTCATGCAGAGTGTATAAAACAGCTGGAGTAGAGAATATGAAGTAAGGTATTTATCAAACAATGTGTCCAAACGTGAACTGCGGAATGGCTAGTATGTAAAACATGAATGGCTACTCTATTCACCATCCCAAGGTCGTTTGTACTGCTTTGTATGCTTCCTATTGTCCAAGATAGAATCCCCCTTTGCTACATTGGGGTTCAATGATTGGAAATACAGCAATGTTTTTGTACAATGTGAAAATGGAGAACATCAAAAGTGTATGACAGCATATTTGATAAGACATAAAGAAACAAAGTGTAGATTCTTTATTACTTGAGCAACATTGCTCAGAGCATGAATATTGGCATGAAGTGTTGACATGTGTGGGTTCTGTAATTCGCTTTCTTGCCTCTAGAGGTTTGCCATTTCGTGGAGAAAATCAGATTATTGGGTCGGCAAAAAATGGCAACTATTTAGGTATACTTGAGCTGCTGAGTGAGTTTGACCCTTTCTTGGAAGAACATATCAAACTGAATGGAAATTAAAATGATGGGAAAAATGGGAACGAAAACGAGTTGTGCATCTTAGTAGATATGATGGAGCAGCAGAAGAGGTACTTCTCATTAAAACTGAAAAATTCAATGTGGAAACTTTCCTCCCTATTCTGGACACTAATCTTTGAACTGACAAAATGTGCTGAGGCTTATTCACAGATTAAAAATCTGTTTTCTTTCTTCAGTGAATTGAAAACCATTGCTTCTGATGCACTAATGAACAAGTGTAAACTTCTGGCTAATATGCATCACAAAGACCTGAATTATGATGGCCTTTTAAATGAATGTGACCATCTCAAGCACTATATGACTTGATGAAAATTGTGAAACTCTCCCTGCTCTGTACAGAAAAATAATTTTGGGCAGTTTGAAATCTGTATTCCCGGATGTTGAAATTACACTCAGTGTTCATGTACATAATGGTGACTAACTGTACAGGAGAATGTTCTTTTTCAAGACAGAAACGTATAAAAATCTGCTTCGTAGCACAATGGGGCAGCATTGTTTGAACTGGCTTCCACTCATGTGCAAGGAAAATGACATCCTGAAGACCATTGACTTCAAGCCAATAATAAAACAATTCTCAGGAAAGAAATGCCACAAATGCTTTTTAAAATAAGTGAATAGTAATTTCATCCTGTGCCATCTAATCTGTATAGCTTACTGAGTATTATTGTGTTTTCCAAGCCTTGTGTATCGTTCAAATGTTAATCATGTTGATTAGTTGCTGCTTTACAGCAAGTTTTTAATGTTTTAACACCAGTTTTGTTGAAGTGCCAATAAAATAAATATATTTTTAATATTATCAATCATCTACTTTTTATTCCTGTGAGTAGTTATCATATGGGTCCCAGCACACTGGTTTGCCCAGGGGCACACATGATGTTAAGACGGCCCTGAATGCACTCGTATGTATGTGTACAACATTTGCATTAAAAGACCCAAATTAGTAATAAATTTATCTTACCAAGTTTTACTGAAGAAGACAAATTATCCAGAACTATTTTTAGAATTATAAATATGCTTGTTCTCTTTGCAGACGTGGTAAGGGTAGTCAATTTGCAGGGAAAAATTAAAGAACGCAAAAAGCAAACTTCAGAACTTCAGTTTGATTTTACAATTGACTCAATAGGTAAGTTTCTACATTTAATAGGAACTTTTTATTTTTGCTGTTTATGCGAATGTGAAGTGTTCAACATGTAACACAAGTTTACATGAATATGAAGTACTGTACTGTATTCAGTGTGTAACTCAAGTTTAAAATTTGATAAAATCAAATCAAAGATTTTATTCATAAATGATAGTACATCTATAATTGGGAAAGTTTACATAATAATTTAATACTGTACATTAATTACATAAGAGTGACATTAACAGCATAGCATATAGACATTGTCATTCCCAGTATCAAATAATAAATCTGTAGCAGCTTATAGAGATCATTTCAATACTGGCTGGTCTTAACATTACAATTTAGGCATGAAGTGAGTAAGATTTAGCTAACAATTTGAAACATAATGTATTGTAAAGACAAAGTGATGCTTATCGTTAAGAGCAGTGAGACGTATTTTTGCTCAGTTTGTCACAAAATTAGGATGATGATGAGTATTAGAAGTAGAGTTAATTTGAACCATTTGTTTCAGTGTGCTTAACAGACAGTGTACTAGCATTTCATGAACATGGGATGCAAGGCAGAAGCTTCAAGAATGGTGAAATAACTCAAGAGATAATTGACAATTCACGGCTTTTCAGGTTACTAGGCTCTGACAGGTAGGTCTTTGTGTATAATTTATTGACTTAACTATTATGCAGTTGTTGCAACTAGTTGACTTTTCAGTAAAGATAAACTTGTATCATCTCTGGGTAGGCCCCATAAGTTCTGATTTTTCTCTCAAATTCTCTTTATTTCTAACTTGTGTAAATTACCAAAATATTGCCTTTACTTTTAATTCATGTACTGTGTGTGAAAATGTAATATTTGCCACATTGTAATGAGGGTATTGTTGTAGCCTCTGCCTGATAGTAAAAACATTTAAAAAGTAGTAGTAGTATGTGTTTCTGAGGTGGCCCCTTTTAGTGGCCCAGGGGCCAATACCATTTCACTAAGTGTGTAACAGTGTCTCGTGGCATATTGGGAGCACACACTGCAGTCCTGCTTCCTGACCAAAGGTGGATTTCATAATGCACCACTTGCTGAGAGGAAAAAAGGATTACAAAAACTCAAACTTGGAGAAATGTTTGGTTCAAACAAGTACCAAAGCTCAAAACTATGTCAAATAACTAAAATGCCACATTGCACCTTCCCTTTCGCCTTCCCACTACCATTTGAAATTGGTAGTGAACCATGGTCAAGTGGCAGCCAGCCTCAAACATGTGAGCCTGGTGTCGCCACACTGTCCAACCATGGTCAAGTGGCAGCCAGCCTCAAACATGTGAGCCTGGTGTCGCCACACTGTCCAACCATGGTCAAGTGGCAGCCAGCCTCAAACATGTGAGCCTGGTGTCGCCACACTGTCCAACCATGGTCAAGTGGCAGCCAGCCTCAAACATGTGAGCCTGGTGTCGCCACACTGTCCAACCATGGTCAAGTGGCAGCCAGCCTCAAACATGTGAGCCGGGTGTCGCCACACTGTCCAACCATGGTCAAGTGGCAGCCAGCCTCAAACATGTGAGCCTGGTGTCGCCACACTGTCCAACCATGGTCAAGTGGCAGCCAGCCTCAAACATGTGAGCCGGGTGTCGCCACACTGTCCAACCATGGTCAAGTGGCAGCCAGCCTCAAACATGTGAGCCTGGTGTCGCCACACTGTCCAACCATGGTCAAGTGGCAGCCAGCCTCAAACATGTGAGCCGGGTGTCGCCACACTGTCCAACCTAATGTCTTCTCTGGCAGTCATTTTGATCAAGGACCGGTTTCTCTGTTAGTTCACAGTCCAATGTTGGATTTCATGCTTTCTGATGCTCTTCATAAGCTTATTTGCTAGAAACATTGCATTTTTCATGGTTTTCTGGAATGGCCTAATGTAGCTCACCACAAAACATACAGGCCTCTGGAACTACATAAAACTTTAAAAGACCCGGACCATAGTCTGGTGTTTCCATAAAGGTGAGATGGGTATGAGGCTCTCTCATCAACCTCATAACCTAGTAAAACAGCCCAGAGAGCATATGCAAAGCAAAACAAACTACATATCTTTATGAAAGGAAGATGGATATCAGGAAAGTGGTAATTAACCTGATATCAACAATCTAGTGCACTGCCAGATTGCAGCTTAGGTCATGGCAAGTTTCCACCTACCAACCCAACTCATTAGTGTGCTTGGTACCAAGCCATGGACACCTATCTTTGTGAGCACCATTATTGTTATTTTCAGCTAAGTGACATCTCTCACTTAGATGAGTGACTGACTTACTCTGCCTCTTACTTTTCTTTCTTTCCCTTTCACTTTACGACTGTATTTATGCTCCCCCATCTTGCATGTCCTTAACTGATAGTATGAGGAGGGGGATGTAAATTTATACTAATGGACAAAAATAAAAATCAGTAGAATGCCTCCCCACTTCCTTTCTAACAGTACATTGTATGTTACTTTAACCCCTGGGCTGCTTTTGCAATTATAGCCTGCAACATGCCCAGGCACAGGAAATAAAAAAAAATATAAAAACTATTTTGTCTTATAAAAGTGTCCATTTGTGTTCCCTGATCATGGGGGGGGGGGGGAATCGTAGGTGGCATATTTTGGATACAATAGGGCGGGGAAGTCTGGCAAAAAAAAAAAAACAGCGTTGAATGTAATGAAGCGTCATTTTCTGGGTGAGTCCTGGAGGCTCCCGGAGCTTACTAGGCTGATATGCTAATGTCAAACTTTGGCATCAATCATGTGTATGGAGTTCTTATGGGCCTACCGAGGACCACGAGTCAGAACCTGGCCCCCTTTAGAGAGGCAAGGGGGAGCAATGGCCTATAGAAACCCCCATGTGATTGGAAACATTCTATGTCTGCCATCGACCAGGTTAGGCACCCAGAAAGGTAGGCATCCCAAAACAAACCCCTATTCTGGTGAAAATTGCAGCCAAAAGCCGAACGAGTGGATAGAACTCCCCCAAACAAAAACGAGCAAACTAGTATGATGTCACCTGTCGTCGCGCTGCTGTCTGCACAGCTCTCCTCGTGAGATGGTATTGTCCTTGGGGCACTAGTGCATAAGCTCAATAGAGCCTCTGATGGATCTTAAAAAAATGGCATTTCATTTTTTTTATTATTACAAAATTTGATTGACCATCTTTCAATATTGAGTTTATTAAGCAGTAAGTAGATTGACTTTGGAAGAAGAATGGAAATTATATTGTGTATTATTATTGCTATTATTTGTTATAATATGTCTTGGGAGTTTTAACAAATGTAGTCCCCCATTACTCATGACTGACATCAGCATTTTACCTTTGTGGTTGAACTGTTTCCTGGTGCAGGCATTTACGGGATCCATTTTATGCAGATACTCTTCCCAGGTACTTGGCATGAAGTGAACCTTTGCATTATTCCATTTTGAGTTTAACCATTTCTTTGGTTGTTATAAGCCTCTTAACATATACAAGTGCTGAAGAAATTTGTATGTTGATTTATGGCTCATTCTGAACTTGGTCTTAAATGCAGTTATATGTGCATTTTCTGGGAGGGGTCCCTCAGTGGCTTCCTGTTGCTAACCACTTGGATAGCTCCATTGACATCATATCACACCAGGTCCATGTAAGTCAAAGCCTACCAGACCACAGACCAAAACCTTTGTTCACTCATAGAGACCATAGAGCAGGGGAGGATGCTACATCTCCCAAAGTGAACGTATAAACCACAAGAAAGGTAAATTGAAACATAACAGACAACAACAAAGTAAATATGAACAACTCTGAAAAATAGTAGCGAGATCATTCACCCGCTAGATACACGTGCTCACTGCCAGGGGCAGAACCTGGAGCGCCTGGTCCAACTTGGGTAACCCACTAGTCAATTATGTGATGTAATCTTGTTTGCATGTGTCCTTTTGGGTTTTGATTTTCCGATAAGTATTGACCATTTGCTTGTTTGTTCTGAGTTTAGTGTAAAGCTTCATGTGCACGTGTTTATATACCTCACCTGTTTTTTTTTTTTAACTTTGAGTGAATGTTTCCCGTGGCTGCATGAGTTTTAGGGTTTACTTTCCTGTGGGTGTATGCTGATTTGTGTGCTTACTCTGCTTTGTGTTGCTTATGCCCTTCCCACCTGCCTTTGCCCCTGTAGCTGCATTCAGTTTCTGCTGGCAATTAGCCCCAACACCTAGTGTCCTGAATCAGTTTTCACCATCTGGAACAGGTATGGTTTGGATGTGGGCTGGCTTGCCGAGCTTATTCTTGCTTGGTGTGATTTTGATAGATATAACTTGTTTCACACTAATGATCATTGTACACTGTTTTCACATTGTTTCAAACTGAAGATATTTTCACACTTTCTGCCTCTGTGATGCCACTGTTGGGTGGACAGCTGTTTCCACCGTGCAGGCTGCAATATATGCCGTCATTGGGTATCTTGTTTTGGCTGAGCCCTTCTTCTCGGGGCATGGCTTATTAGGCAGTTGCCACTTTATGAGAAAGTTTTCCTCCGATAACATTGTGTGCAGTGCAGTGTCGTTGTGGTTACCCCAAATATTTTTAGATTTTAAGCTGAAGCAGCTGTTGATGTCATCTTGTTAATAAGAAAGCAAGATCTTGTACTTACTGGTTGGCTAGCCCTGACCATTCACTCAGTCATTCATGCAAGCATCGTCGTAGGTCACCTGACAGCCAGTCTCGCTCATTATGCCGTGAGAGCACTGGATGACAGGCTTTCTCAACACGACCATATTTGACATGGAGGGGTTATCTTGAGATGATTTCGGGGCCTTAGTGTCCCCGCGGCCCGGTCCTCGACCAGGCCTCCACCCCCAGGAAGCAGCCCGTGACAGCTGACTAACACCCAGGTACCTATTTCACTGCTAGGTAACAGGGGCATAGGATGAAAGAAACTCTGCCCATTGTTTCTCGCCGGCGCCCGGGATCGAACGTGGGACCACAGGATCACAAGTCCAGCGTGCTGTCCACTCGGCCGACCGGCTCCCTGACAGCCGGTCGCCGGGGTACTCGCAGGAGGCGTGCTGTGTTTCTACAATGTCCGCAAGTGGTATCTTATGTACACACACTTGCAGGTAAAAGACACAGACGCCCAAAATTGCACTGGTGTGCGAGGTAAGGGTTTGGGACAGGCAGTGACATCACATAGTGCAGTGAGGGCAGCTGGCTATGTGCTCTGGACTTTTGAGTGACGGCGGCGGATAATGTATTACACCATACAGGTGCCTGTGTATAAATTCACACAAAGTACATAGGTGGCAGCACTTAGTTCACTCTAAGTCACCAAGTTACTCACAGTCAATCTCGATCTCACTCACCAGATGTTACATTTTACCAGTCTGTTTTGTTCTGGTGATTCAAAGGCCTTTTGTCACTCTCGAAGGCTTTTAAACAATATGGTCACGGTTGCAATTCTGGGCGAGCGCTGTTACATCAAAAAGAATGCAGAGATTTAACTTGACTGTGAGGGATGGGTGGTGTTCTAATCTATTGGTCAATAGATAGAATTACATGTCTACCATGTACAATGTCCCACACAAGAATGCGGTTGCAAGGGATTGCCCTTGCTTCCTTGGGGTACAACCGTCAGGCCTACAAACTGACCAGTGGCATTGCAAAGCAGGGGCCGGAACCAATGATATTGATGATTACATGATGGGTAGAAGTGACGTCATGACCACGTCACGACTATGTCATGGTTCATCATTGCGACGGTTGAGGCTGACCCCAGAGGTCGTGCTCATCTCTCCCGCCTTGCTGATGTCGTCTTCTTCCCATGCCTGCACGTTACATCTGTGTATTCCCTAACTCTCGTTTGCTATGGCGTAATTGCTTAATTCCCTTTTATCTAATTACACCCTAGGTATACGGCGTCCTCCACATGATTTATTCATTCCTGGGCATGTGGGCTTTTTATGGACACCTGACAGACCAGACTTCCATCCAAGTGTAAGAGATATGGGCCTTGTGCACTGTACTCACCTAATTGTGCTTGCGGGGGTTGAGCTTCGGCTCTTTGGTCCCGCCTCTCAACTGTCAATCAACTGGTGTACAGATTCTTGAGCCTACTGGGCTCTATCATATCTACATTTGAAACTGTGTATGGAGTCAGCCTCCACCACATCACTTCCTAGTGCATTCCATTTATTAACTACTCTGACACTGAAAAAATTCTTTCTAACGTCTCTGTGGCTCATCTGGGTACTAAGTTTCCACCTGTGTCCCCTTGTTCGTGTCCCACCCGTGCTGAAGAGTTTGTCTTTGTCCACCCTGTCAATTCCCCTGAGAATTTTGTAGGTGGTTATCATGTCTTCCCTTACTCTTCTGTTTTCCAGGGATGTGAGGTTCAGCTCCTTTAGCCTTTCCTCGTAACTGTGCTAAACCATTGAAGTCAGCTGTGGGAGAATCTTGGGAGATCATTCTCTCACACCGGCCCAGCCTTGGTTTTAGGCGCTGTTTGCTTGGTGTCTGAACCCAGGAGTTTTTCTGTGGTTTCACCTCTTTCAGCAGGTATCTCGCTGGTTCAACTTACTCTTTCACTCTTCGCGTCTGGTTTTTCTGACACTGGTGTATCGCCACTTGTATGGTGATCAGGTGGCTTCTTTGATGGTGTCCCACCTGCGGTCTTCGTCTCAGCGAAAGTACAGTATGTGGTTTCTTGGCAATCCTTCCACCGTTTTCTTTCCAGTCATAAAGTTTTGTCTGTTGGTTAAGGTTATCTTGCCTTTCTCTCTCTCTCTCTTGGCTTTTCCTGGACCAGCAAATCATGCCGAATTCTGTCGCTTCTTATAGTGCGGTACGCACCTAAAACGTAAGCCACTCCAGATTGCGTTTTGGGTGGATGTCACTTCTGCTCCATTCCACAAGCGCACTCGTGCGTTTTTCACCTCCGGCCTGTTCATGAGCCGGCTGAGCCGTCTTGGTCTTTGGATCAGGTTCTTTCCTTTCCTTTCTTTCTTCTCCTTGATTTGTTGTACCATCTTCGGTTCGGGAAAAATATATATTGTGGAGTCATCTCAGTGCAGCTATCTTCAGGGAGCCACCGAGGCCCAACCAGGAAAATATTTCATTACATTGAATGCTATTTTTTTAATGCAGAGGTATGTAATTTAGAAAATGGATATATAGGACTATTATTTCAAATAATTAAAAAAATTAAAAACAAATGTGTGATTGTGATTTAATATTTTTTCTTGTACTTTATTAGTGTAACAGCAAATCCAATACTGTTAAAATTTAACAAATGCATGCTGTGCCTTGGCCCTTAACATTATCAGGTAGTGCAATATCAAATTAACTCACTTGGCTGACAGAACTCATTGTCTTTCTGCTACTTTGTCTGAAATTTTGATAATTTTATTGGAAGTGTTGTAGCGTAGAGAATTTGTTTGATTAACATTTATTTTGTTCAACTTGGTTTCTCCTTTGTTGCTTCTTCAGGCAGATCCATTAAAGTCTTGATATGCATGGTTTCTGTTAACTTTCTTCCACCATGGTTGGCTGCTTTCCAAATGTTCTAGTTACTAAGTCACTGCTTAAAGCAAGACAAAAGACTAGAGCAATTTAGAGCAGCATTCCTTGCCGCAAGTTATAATTGAAACTGCAAGGAATGAAAATTAATGTTAAGCTAACCACCTAAATTAAGTTAAACTAACTAAATTAATATTAAACTAGCAACTGATAATTGCTATGCAGAATGGCAGTCAGGTCACTGCAACAGGGTCAAGGGAAACTGAGAGGTCTCACTAATTTATGTGGCATTCACTTCTTGTGTCCACCTCAGCTGAGGTCTATTAAATTACAGTTCAGCATGTTGAATTAGATTCCTTAGTTGCTGATGCTAATGTGCATTTTCTGTTTCATTTAAGTCTTCAGATGCATCATATTTGCAATGACACTTAGTCAGTGCTGTCTTGTACTTTTTCTGGAGTATTTACCTTTGTGGCTCCCTCAGGCTATCTTGCCAAGATGGCTCCCTACTTCTGGGTCACATCAGTCACAGGCATCCTGTTTTGCCTACCGGAGACCAGAGCTTGTTATAATAGACCTGCCCTGTCACAGCGACACAGAGCATGGATTATTATCATGACCCTCACTGGAAAAGCATCCAGAAAAGTCAGTATTCATCTACGGACAACTGCAAGGTTCATAGAAAATAAAACATTGAAATGGCCAAACGACTCCACAGATGAATCATTCCGAACAAGGGGTTCACTCCAAGTACTGTAGTTTGAACCCATTAGTACTAAAAGCCACCACCCGGCCCGCAGCTGGCTCCAAATTCAGTCTTGTCACTGATGTGGTTGATAACTATAGTGTGCCAACGTTGCGGCGGGTTCCACTGCTTCTCAGCCAAGTGATGGCTATCCTTTGGACTTTTATCTTGTAGGGGCCATTTGCATGTTGTCTCATTCTTATTTTAGTATTTGCTTCTTTGTATGTGTGTGTGTACTCACCTAGTTGTACTCACCTAGTTGTGCTTGCGGGGGTTGAGCTCTGGCTCTTTGGTCCCGTGTGTGTGTTTACTAGTTGTGTTTTTACGGGGGTTGAGCTCTGCTCTTTCGGCCCGCCTCTCAACTGTCAATCAACTGTTTACTAACTATTTTTTTTTTTTTTTTTTTTTTTTTTTTTTTCTCCACGCCACACACACACACACACACCCCAGGAAGCAGCCCGTGACAGCTGACTAACTCCTAGGTACCTATTTACTGCTAGGTAACAGGGGCACTTAGGGTGAAAGAAACTTTGCCCATTTGTTTCTGCCTCGTGCGGGAATCGAACCCGCGCCACAGAATTACGAATCCTGCGCGCTATCCACCAGGCTACGAGGCCCCATGTGTGTGTGTGTGTGTGTGTTTACTAGTTGTGTTTTTGCGGGGGTTGAGCTTTTGCTCTTTCGGCCCGCCTCTCAACTGTCAATCAACTGTTTACTAACTACCTTTTTTTTTTTTTTCCCCCACACCACACACACACACACACCCCAGGAAGCAGCCCGTGACAGCTGACTAACTCCCAGGTACCTATTTTACTGCTAGGTAACAGGGGCACTTAGGGTGAAAGAAACTTTGCTCATTTGTTTCTGCCTCGTGCGGGAATCGAACCCGCGCCACAGAATTACGAGTCCTGCGCGCTATCCACCAGGCTACGAGGCCCCTCAGGTGTGTGTGTGTGTGTGTTTACTAGTTGTGTTTTTGTGGGGTTTGAACTTTGCTCTTTCGGCCCGCCTCTCAACTGTCAATCAACTGTTTACTAACTACCTTTTTTTTTTTTTTTTTTTTTCCACACCACACACACACACACACACACACCCCAGGAAGCAGCCCGTGACAGCTGACTAACTCCCAGGTACCTATTTACTGCTAGGTAACAGGGGCACTTAGGGTGAAAGAAACTTTGCCCATTTGTTTCTGCCTCGTGCGGGAATCGAACCCGCGCCACAGAATTACGAGTCCTGCGCGTTATCCACCAGGCTACGAGGCCCCCATGTGTGTGTGTGTGTGTGTGTGTGTGTGTGTGTGTGTGTGTGTGTGTGTGTGTGTGTTTACTTCCTGTCAGTCAGGCTCTTCAAGCTACATGTGCTCAAAGTTTTCTTTCCTGGGTGCTCATATACAGTATCATTGCCCCTGCATACTCAGAGATCCTTCTCTGGTGTGTTCGAAAATTTGTATGAGAGGCCTGACCACTTAGATTGGGAACCTCTCTTTGAGCGTTACCTGAGTCATTGATGCCTCTTTGTAGCCATTATGTTGCGGGCATATTTCTTGGTTGTGTGGAGTAATTACCCAAGTGTAGTTACAGGAAAAGAGCTACACTTGTGGTGTTCCGTCTTCCCCAGCACTCTCATATAACACTGAAACTATTGACAATTTTGGCCATCACTTTCTCACCTAACTTTTTCCAATCATCTACCACTCTGTTTGGAAAAGTTAATTCCTATATTTCTTAGACAGTTTTGTTTAGTTTATACCTATGACCTCTTGTTCTTGAAGTTTCAGGTTTCGGGAATTCTTCCCTATTAATTTTATCGATTCTTGTTACTATTTTGTGCATACAGTAGTGATCATATTGCCTTTTTTTCTTCCATCTTCTAGTTTTGGCATATTTAATGCGTCTAGCCTTTTCTAGAGGCAACAGGCATTCAAGATTAAGCTAGACCTCTTATGGGTCCTCGTAGCTCTTGTCCTTCAGTTCTGGTAGCCATTTAGTTGAATGTTTTTGCACCTTTTCCAGTTGGCTAATGTGTTTCTTTTCTTAAGATATGGGTACCATAAAACCACTGCATATTCCAGCTCTGGTCTAGCAAATGTCGTGAACAATTTCTTAAGTATATCATCATCTATGAATTTAAAAGTATGTACTAGATACATGCTTTTAAATACAAGCTAGGTACAGCATGTACTAAAATAGTGTAGTAGGGTACATGTATGCTTGTTTATACAGCATGCCATAGACACCCTTCACAGCGGAGTGATAGGCTACGTTCAGTGTCGTTTTTCAGCAAGGATCCGTAGTGGTGTCCTGTAAGCTAGTCACCTTGAGGCAATGGTAATTCCTCTACAAGCTTGTTGCATGGCTAATTATGTACCCAACCCCCTTGAATCCAAGGATGTGTCCTTGGCCATTTGCCTAAATGCCTCCACCATGTTGCCTATTGAGTCAATAACACTTTTGACCTGGAGTTCTGCTACATCTGTGCAAATTAGGTCTCCAATTTGTCTGAGCCTGTTTCTCATTTTAAAGCTTAACAGGCAGCTACTGCTTTACAGGCAAGGTTTCTATGATGACCAAACCATACACCAAGGTTTCCATATTTGGGGTTCATGGCATGGTGCTCAGTTGGATGCCCAGAGGTGACCCCTGTGGTGTTTAGGGACCTGTGATTGGAGGAGTTGGTGAACTCCAACCAGACTAAGTCCACACTTCTTTCTTCCCTTGCTGGTGTGCCCTGCTTCTGGTTCCCCACCTTCCTCTAGTTCTGGTTGGGTCCATGGGTGAGAATGGGTTGTATGGCATCTAGGGGTGAGAAAGCAGTTGTAGGGGGGCCCACAGGTGAGAATGTGGTTGTAGGGGGATCCACAGGTGAAAATGAGGTTGAAGTGGATCCACAAGTGGAAACATGGTTGTAACGGGCGTTCAAAAGTGGGAATGTGATTGTGGGGGTCCATAGATGAGAATGTGGTTGTACATGGACCACAATCAAAGACATTACTATCTCAGATATTACATATTCAGACCACAGGCTCATTGGAGTGCAAACTAACATTAATAACGTTAGTAGGTCCAAGAAAACCAACAATCGAGAAAGGTTATTCAATCATTTCAATTTCAACAATAAGAGGATCGACTGGGGGGAAAATAAATATGGATCTTGCAAACATTCAATGGGAGACTGTCTTAAGCGACAAAACTCCCACACAGAAAATAGCTCAACTGACAGCTGAAGCATTCAAGATCTGCTTGAAGCATATGCCTGTGAGAAGGGTCAGAAAGAGGACTACTTTAGAAAGAGAACACAGATGACTGCACAGGAGAAGGAAAAAATCACAGAAATGCTTAAACAGACACGACTATCATAAGAAAGGAAAACACAGTACAGTACATCTAAACAGGGAGATCAAAGAAATAGAGCAGACGTTGAAGCAATCATACGAGTCTGAGGTAATGGAATTGGAACAGAAAGCTCTACAAGAAATAAAGAAAAATACAAAATATTTTTTCCACATGCAAAATGAAAAACCTCCAAGTATTAGATCTTTAATTACAACTGCAGGTACATACACAGAGGAAAACAATTAAATCCGGGCATTTTCCGCAGCTCCGCCTCTTTAAGGAGGTCGAACGAGTGACATACTTGCAGCTTCAGCCTTTTCTTCTGCTCTCCGCATCTGGAATTTATAACCCGTATTTATCCTCATTTGTTTGATGATCAGGTGGGTGGTTTAAGGGCGTTCCACCTGCGTTATCGTATCAGTGACAGTACAAGGTCTCTTGGCAGTCTTTTTGCATTTTTCTATCCCTTCCTCAATCCTCATCAGTTTCCGAGTGGGTTGTTTTGTTCTTTCTTGGCCGTTTCTAGATTGGTATCTCATGCCGAATACTGTCACGTCTTTAGCCGTGTTTCGTAAGCTTTCTCATGCATTGTTTCACCTCGCCTCCGGCCTGATCATGTGCCACTTGAGCCTGCCTGGTCTCTGGTCCAGGTTCTCTCTTTTTTTTTTTCTCTTCAGCTCATTTTAAGTAGGGGGCCCCTTCAGTCTATGTTTATTTTTTAAGAGGCCATGTTTTGCTTTCCCTGACCTCCTGTTATCAGGTAGGTGATCTTCATGCTCTTCTCCGGCACCTAGGGTTTTGTTCCTTGGCCCTGGTAGGCATTTTGTTTTGTTGCAGCCGGCTCCTTTTCCGCTGAAGAATAAGTCAGCGGGCTTCCAAAAGGGTATTTTGGTTATGGATGGTTGGTTTGGCCGGGTGTGCATTGTGCGCTTTGGCTAGTGACAGCTTTACGGTGCTATCCTCATTCCACTGGTTCTGATTCAGTGGACTCATTGTGGGTTGATCCAATTTTCTTTGTTCCTTGTTTCAAGGGCTCATCTTTGTCAGGTAGTCCAATGTCATTAAGTCTAGCCAATCTGCAGTCTACCCCTAATGCTCATGATGTTCGGAAGTATGCCACTCTGACGGGAGTGTTTGCTACTACTGTATGTCTTGGGCCAATATGGGGGCGTGCGGGTTTTGGAGGTTCAAACAGGGTCTTAGCTGCCAAGTATCTTGTGAACGATTCTGGGCCTCAGCAGCCTTCTATAGCTTCGGGTCATGTTTCATGGCCGACGGTCTTGTCCTCGAATTGATATTTGCTGTGCTACCTCCTCCCTAGTAAGTTCCCTTTCTTGTCATTCTCTGTGGATAGTTAGCTTTAGGGAGCCAACAGGACTTTCCCCTCTTCCCCAGAAAACCAGCATTGAACATAATGAAACACCAATTTCTGTGTGAGCCCTGGAGACTACCAGACTTTTTCCAGGGTGTCGGTGTTTTTCATCATCATCATCACAGAATTGAAGTTGGAGCAGCCCTGCTAACCCAGACTACCTCCCACCTCCCTCTCTCCAAACAAGGGGAAAAGGTGGTTTGTTTTCATTGGGGGAATTCTTTTGGCAGTTTTGGGGCTGCAGTCTCATTTTAACCATGCAGTATTTTGTTTGTTCTATCTTTCTGGGTGCCTTTCCTGTTGTGGTAATTATGATTAACTCTAAATGTAAAGTGTTTGTTGGCAATTGCTCCCTGCACCTCTCTGAAAGGGCCAGGTTCTGGCTCGTGGTCCATGGCAGACCAATAGAACTCGATGACTGATGGCACCTAGTAGTGTGACACCGAATCAGTTTGATAGCTTCAAGCAGTGAGCCTCCAGGGCTCACCCAGAAATTGGCATTTCATTACATTTAATGCTGCCTTTTTTCTTTCTGCCATGCTATCTATTGAGTCAATGACACAGACAGTCCTGAGTCCTGCAGCACTTGTTCCCAGCATATGACTTTTCTAACCCTGCCTCTGAAGAGGAAGCTTATCGGGCAGCTGGTGCTTTTCAGTTTCATTTTGTAAAGCATTCAGCATTTGTGGCTTTGTGCCCATTTAAATTCTCTGGAGTTAGTCCATTTGATGTTCGGGGACCAGGAATTGGAGGCATTGTTAAATTCCACCTTGGTTCCATTCGTGCCTCCTCTTCCTACCTCTTCAGGTGTGATGCACCTGGCTTCTGCCTGCTCCTACTTCTGTCACTGTAAAGTCTGAGAGTTTGGGAATCTGGGCAAGGTGTGGCTGAGCCTTCTCCGGGTTATGGGGGATAGCTTCTTCCTACTGGCGGGGAGACAGTTGAGCCATCTGATCCGTTGGTGTTTAAGAGCCTTCTTTCCAACTGCCTTCTTACTCCAATCTTTCTACTTTGGAGTCTGTCTTTCTTTCCTAGCCATTGGGCGAGAACCTCAGTTCTATCCTGGCGCCTTTTTGACAGGGTGACGGGGTTAGGGTGGAAGGGCCAGTCAGATAAGGATCCTTTTGACCCCTCATGGTCCTTCGTTCCTTCTGATGAAAGTCAGTTGCTTCTGGGGGAAGGAGAGGGGGGAGGGGGGAGTTCATTTTCGTACTCTCCCATTGCTTCTTTGTACTTTTGTTTATTCTGGAAGGAGCCCCCTGGTGGCTCCCTGAAACTATCATCCTGATATTGCTTCATACTAAAAATTTGCATCAGTCACTGGTCCCTGGTAGGCCTATAAAACTCCTCTCCTGATGCAACCAAATAGATGGTTCCATAGCAGCATATAGTAGCTTCAGGAAGTCACTGGGGCTCACCCAGAAACTGGCATTTCATTATATTCATCGCTGGTTTTTTAATACTTACTATTACTGTAATGGCAAAAAGAGTAGTAAAAAATTTGAAAAAATATGATTTGGAGTGTGTTTATGACCCGTAGCTGGTTTTTAGTTTTCCCCCCATGTTGAAAATTGTGGTACCTTTTCTGTATTTTGAATGTTTCAATTTAATCTTTTTTTGTATTTTAAAGCTCTAATTTTATATCGTTACAATCTAGCACATTTTGGAAATGAAGCTCTCTATTAATGTGCACTATGCTGTGCATGGTCATTAGAAACATGTTGGGTTGTTTTAATATACAGGTTTTGAAGCTCATTTTCTAGGTGTCTCTCATAAGAGCAAATGTGGTGTCCTCTAACATTGCCTAATGGGCCTGGCTTTATATGCTAACTTAAATATATTTTGCTAATTGCTATGCTGCTTTGCTAACAAACCCTCCCATTGGCTGGCCTCCTATGGAACATCACCGTCACACCTCAGCGTTGTCATAGTGTCAAGCAGAAACACGGAAGTGCGGGATAGCGAACAAGGCGTCAACCTCTATGTACTTGCAGGACATGAGAATAGTTACTGAAACTCCCAAGATCTGATTCTAAGGCTTCTGAGCATCTATCTGTAAGCCCCTTGTGCGGAGTTTAATATTGGATAGTCATGTGTCGGTATATTTTAATTATAACTTTTTCACTGTTGTTAGCATGTTTTATTCATGTCTTTAAGTTTTGGCATGGAGTTCAGTTGACTGAATGAATACAAGAAGTTATTATGAGAATTTAAGGATTTTAATATGATCCGATAAAAGAATATCTATTGTTTTTCAGGCTTATTGAATAATGAGGGAGTTTTTAGGAATTAAGCTAATGGATGTAGTTTAAAAAACTTTGTTTATGATAAACGAATGAGCTTATTTACAAATATGACTGAGGGGTGGTAGATCCTGAGGCTGAACCTGCATGATGAGCTCTTAACATGTGTTCGTGCATGTCTTGTTATTCTCACACCTGCAGTCTCCCTTTTTACCATTATAATTATGAACCAGTGAATATGCTTGTAATTATTTTTCTATTTTTAAATTGTCAATGCACATTAGTAAATGTAATTTAATAAAGTATTTGATTTACTTATTATGAGGATGTTAGCAGAAAGACAATTCATGAAATTTATAATGCTAACAAAGTATGATGCCATATACAGTGATCTGAATATCAGTTATTTGGTGTTATCAATTACAGTAATTGCTCTGAATTATGTAAGTTAATTGTAATTACAGTATTTGATATTATCAACATTAAAAAATATTAAGTATAAATTAGCTTGATATAATGTGATTAATGTACACAGTGATGTTGTTCATTACAGAATTATCACCTTGGAAAGCCGGCCGTCATCAATGCTAGAGTGTGACAGTGGAACTATGGCAGAGGCCAATCAGGGAGTGAACCTCTATATTCTGGCAGGTCACGAGTCTAGTATGTACTAGACCACACATACTTTATTACGTAGTGGTAAACATAAGACCTATGTTGAGAAAACACTGCAATGAGTTTTGAAGTGACCTAACGTGATTCCGATCACAAAGATACTACATTAAGTGCTAATGTATCGAGTACTGTACTTCTCTCTGATTACGGAAAGCTGAAAAAGTTTATTTTTTTATTTTATTTTAATCCACATTACTGTTTTCTTGGTAAATATATGCAAATGATGGTTTATAAAATTATATGGGCACATTATCATGTGTGGCTGAGACTCGAGTGCTGTGTTTGCCTTAGTTATTCCTCAAAGAGGTGGATCCAGAGAAACTTTACTGCATGCTAATAAGTATGATATTGACATTTTTATTGGGGGTTATAAATTACCAAAGAGATGATTTATACAATAATATAGCACCAAATATGACAGCATGACCAGGATTATGGGAAAATATCAGATTAACAATACTGTATGATACTATTCTCAATCATGACAATTGTATGTGACTTCCAAGTGGGAACAAGCAAAAGTTATACCTTGTGCTTTGCAGATTTGAAACTGGCTCAACAGCAGTACAAACAAATTTTGCATATCATAGTTTTGAATTGCCATAGTGGCACAGTGTGTGTACTGTACTGTTGAAACCAATTTACATATGGCCATCTCCACTTGAAGCCCTTTGATATACTTGGTGTTGAATCTGTATAGGTAATGTACAGGTTTGTGTAAATGACATTAACTTCTAAAATGACATGCAAAGGCAGTAGTGGTGTAGTCTAATTACCGTATATCTGCATTACAAAGTCCATGAAATAACAGGTAATTATTTGTAAAGATTGCTAAGCTGCATAATTCTTGCAGACCTGCTACAGTGATCCCTGTTAAGTATGTCACAACTGTAACCCATTTAACCAAATGCTAAACTAATTTTTTAAGGACTAAATTCAAGTCTTCTTGTTGGCTCAGGACAGTTTTGTATGGCAGTGTATAAAGATCATTTTTATGATAGGTGTATAACAGTAGGAGATTATTGTCTGAGGTGCATGGTAAATATAATTAAGCCTGTATATCTTTGTTTTGCAAGCTTCCTCCCCTCCAAAAATATTAATGAAAGCTAAGAAAAATACTGTACAATATGTAACCATCAGTGGATTGTAAAGAAGTTTGAATGTTCAGTATTGAGTCAGCCACGTGCTGTACCAACGCCTGTTATCTGATTAGGGTTTGTTCGGATAAAAAAGTTAGGATAACTAATGGGGGGCAGGCAGTCTGAATAAAAATGCTCAATAAAGATGGAACAAGTTTGCCCAGTAACCGCACACAGTGCCACTTGAGCAGTATTCATACACTAATGGATGGCTCAGAAGCTTTCAACTCTGTCATGGCATTAGGTACATTAGAGTACATGGTGAAAGGCAGTCTGCTGAGGTTATCTCATCACCACCTCCACTTCAGTCAATCCAACACTATTATCATCCACCGCCACCTTTTCTATCTAAATACCTTCAAGATTATAAATGATGGAACATTGCTAACAAGCGTATCAGAACATATATTGGCGAGTACAAACAAAACACTTGAATTTCAGCAACAAAATTTTCATTTTTTTCCCCTAGCTTTTCAGGACAACTAACCACTTTTTCAAACACAACATGTTACCTATTCAGTGACAAGTCCCGAAAGGTTCGGATAGTACGTGGCTGACTGTATATTCGCAAACTAAAATTCCCTCTGTTTATTGTAAGATTTATCAAGGTTTTGTTATTTTTTGATAAATGCACCAATTACTGTATAGTACTCCATTACCGTTATAAGCTTAATGCTGTGACCTCACTACTAAATTGTAATATATAAATTGGTAATATATATATATATACACATACATTCACAGTATGTATGCTGTACCTAATAACCAGAACACACTACTTGGCCCACTATGCAAGGCCCGATTTGCATAATAAGCCGGGTTTTTCTGAGGTTATATATTTTTCTGAAAAAAAAAAACTTATGAAATGATAAAGCATTTAGTTACATTATATATTATTTAATTTTTTTTCTAATTTGAGTTCAAACTATCGTAGAAGTATGACCAAACCTAACCTGTCTTAACCTAACCTAAACTAACATAACTAAGTCAATAATTCATATTCTTAATATAATATAATATTATTTCAAGTAAACAATTTGGAAGCAATTTTTTGAATATGGCAAAAATCACTCTTCTATTAGGCAAATTGGCCCTTGCAAACTAGGCCGAGTAGTGCGTTCTGGCTATTAAGTAAGACATGCATGCATGCATACATGCATACATACATACATACATACATACATACATACATACATACATACATACATACATACATACACACATACACACACACACATACATCAGGAAGATCCTGTGTATCGAATTTACTCAGTTTCTATGATCGGGCCACAGAGATATTACAGGAAAGAGATGGCTGGGTTGACTGCATCTATCTGGACCTAAAAAAGGCTTTCGACAGAGTTCCACATAAGAGGTTGTTCTGGAAACTGGAAAATATTGGAGGGGTGACAGGTAAGCTTCTATCATGGATGAAAAATTTTCTGACTGATAGAAAAATGAGGGCAGTAATCAGAGGCAATGTATCGGAATGGAGAAATGTCACAAGTGGAGTACCACAGGGTTCAGTTCTTGCACCAGTGATGTTTATTGTGTACATAATTGATCTACCAGTTGGTATACAGAATTATATGAACATGTTTGCTGATGATGCTAAGATAATAGGAAGGATAAGAAATTTAGATGATTGTCATGCCCTTCAAGAAGACCTGGACAAAATAAGTATATGGAGCACCACTTGGCAAATGGAATTTAATGTTAATAAATGTCATGTTATGGAATGTGGAATAGGAGAACATAGACCCCACACAACCTATATATTATGTGAGAAATCTTTAAAGAATTCTGATAAAGAAAGAGATCTAGGAGTGGTTCTAGATAGAAAACTATCACCTGAGGACCACATTAAGAATATTGTGCAAGGAGCCTATGCAATGCTTTCTAACTTCAGAATTGCATTTAAATACATGGATGGCGATATACTAAAGAAATTGTTCATGACTTTTGTTAGGCCAAAGCTAGAATATGCAGCTGTTGTGTGGTGCCCATATCTTAAGAAGCACATCAACAAACTGGAAAAGGTGCAAAGACATGCTACTAAGTGGCTCCCAGAACTGAAGGGCAAGAGCTACGAGGAGAGGTTAGAAGCATTAAATATGCCAAAACTAGAAGACAGAAGAAAAAGAGGTGATATGATCACTACGTACAAAATAGTAACAGGAATTGATAAAATCGACAGGGAAGACTTCCTGAGACCTGGAACTTCAAGAACAAGAGGCCATAGATTTAAACTAGCTAAACACAGTTGCCGAAGAAATATAAGAAAATTCACCTTCGCAAATAGAGTGGTAGACGGTTGGAACAAGTTAAGTGAGAAGGTGGTGGAGGCCAAGACCGTCAGTAGTTTCAAAGCGTTATATGACAAAGAGTGCTGGGAAGACGGGACACCACGAGCGTAGCTCTCATCCTGTAACTACACTTAGGTAATTACACTTAGGTAATTACACACACATACACACACACACACACACACACACACACACACACACACACACACACACACACACACACACACATACATATATAATATAATATAATATGTATATGAACAATCCATAAAATGTTCTTTCAGATAGCCCAAAGCCAGATTATAACATTTCTCAGCTGTACCACGTACTGTATTGTTATCCAGAGTCGGGTAGTGTTTGTTTATCGATGGTAAATGTGAACTATCCATCAGCATGAATTTGCTGTGGGATCACAAGATACCCGTACCTCGGTTATTTAAGATCTCATTAACCAGACATTTATCTTGGATTGGACATTGTATAAACTTTAAATATTTTGTCTTGGATATCATTAATCATAAATTTGGAGTTAGATAGGAAATAATAATTTGATGTCCTGAAGTTTTTTATTTGATAGGTAACGTGTAAAAGTGGTATCACTGTACATGATAGTATGGAAGAGAGTTACATTTGGATACCATTGCCATATTTATAGTGCGCTTGTAAAATTCTACAAAGAGAGACAGTGGAGCAAGTGCCAAGCTCGATAAACTACAGTATTCATTAAAGAGTAAGTATTTTTATTGGCTTTTACCAAAATTAATTTTTATTTATGTAAAATACACTTGTATAATATTTTCATTATTCTAACTATACCCTAGAAGCATTTTAATGTAAGAGAGATCAATTTCATATTGATTTAAAATACAGCACTGGTAATTAAAATTCCATAGACATTCTGCTTAGTTACTTGTATGTTAAAGTTTATAATCACTGACAGTTCTTAATAAGGACTTGGGTACAAACCTGAAATGACTTAAGATTTTACTTACAGTTTTTGATTAATAAGTCACAGTCTGATGTGAGATGTGATGGATGTTTCACAGCACAAATTATGACTTTTTCATGTAGTATTGACTGTGTTGCAAGCTTTGACCACTAAAATTATAGACTGTCTTGTGTCACAAGAAAACCAGGAAGAAGTCTGTTTGTATGAGATGTGACATGTAATGCAGTGGATTGTTATCAACAGCTTGTAAAGAAAATGTAGGCATATTACTGTTGGGATGTTTGAACCAAAAATTAGTGTGCTATCATTGGAAAAACAGGCAGATTGTTATTATCTAAAATCAGTAATGCACAAAATATTTAGAAAAAAGTGTTTTGCAATTGGTTTTCTATTCCACATCATCATAAGGTTTGTGTTCATTCATATAGGGTCGGGATGTTATGTCATATGAACAATTAATAGTATGTATACACTTGTTTAGTATTATAAAAACAAGCAAAAAAAAGGCACCACTTTTGGCTGTTCAACAACCTGAGAATATTTTAAACATACTGTATGTTATTGGGAAACACCATCTTCTGGTTTATTGTTTTATTATTTATTCCTATAGAAAATTGCACTGAAATGCTTCCTGGCTTGGTGTGTTTGATAATTATACTAAAATACCTCTTATTATTTCTAAAGACTTCATATAAATATGTGTATGCTGAAAAAGTCTTAATTGCTGAAAATACATTCACTGTGCTACTTGCAAAATGGATTTCAGAGTTTTCAGTAAGAAATATTTCCTTCAAAATTGGCAGTAATTGGCATGGGTGGTAACTTGAGAAATATTGTGTAGAAACTTAAGGGTTTGAACCGAGGTCCTTCATGCCTCGGCCTTCAAATAATGCTCAAAAGCCATCTGCCAACTTGACTTGAAACTGTCTTCATATTTCTAGAGAGATATTACTACAGTATTAGCATCTCTGTGGGGAGCCCCGTTGGGCTCCCTGAAGCTTACTGATCTTACTGATCAAGTGCCATACTACTTGAGTGTCATCATGTTCTTTGTATGCCTACACGGGACCATGAGCCAGGATCTGGCTCCCTCAAAGGCAAAGGAAACAATGGCCCCATGAACACTTTACATTTAAAGTAAAGTAAAGGCCGGCACTAGTCAGTTTTTACTGATGTGATGCCAAGTGGTCGCTGTCACTCTGGCTCCATGCTCCTGTTTTCTTCGGTGTTTTTGCTCTTGCAGTGGTGTTATAAATGGAGGTGTGCGTGTAGCCAGGAGTACTGGAGCTACATGCGTCTAGGGTCACTTTCACTAGGTGCTCTGTAAGTACTACCCTTGTGTGGTTAGGGTTATCTTCCATGACGCGTTCGGGATTCACACCCCATTGGAGGACTTCCTCGCTTGTGGTAGTCTTTGCCCTTGAGGTGCATTGTGGGCTTTGGGCTCTCCATCTTGCCCCTGGTATGGGTGTGTTTATTGGCTGGTGGGATGCACTGCAGCTAGTGCAGCCTTATTGTCAGCTATCACATGGCGGGCCAGAGTTTGTCTCCAACTGCTTGTTTGCTGTGGTCTAGTTTCTTTATTTTCTCATTGCATTTTCACATTTATCGGTGTGTTCTTATGCCTGTTTTGGCAGAGGAGTTCTGCTTTTCACCTCATTAGGCAGGGTGTGGTAGTGGTCCTCCTCTGTTGCCCCCGAGGCTTTCCTGTGGCTGCTTGCTGTCGGTTTACCGGCTTAGCTGGCTCGAGTGCCTGTCTTCTGTAGGGTTCATTCACTCTATAGGCCCTGGAAAAACCCAGCGCGCTCAGTAATAAGTACCATGGATACCTCTTCCAAGTCCACTTTCTCCTTGTGTGAATTTGAAGGTTGCTCGTTGCCCTTGCTTCAGGGTGAGGATCATCCGTATTGCCATGCTGCCTGTTGGGTCAGTGACACCTGTGACCCGGAGACTTGTAGACTTGTTCCCCGCTTGTACTCAAATCCACCCATCCCTCTTTTGATATTATACGGGATTAGGCAGTGGCAGTGTGGCATAGGCATTTCTCAGTGTTGCAACGTGCCAGTTTGGAAGCCCCAGAGCTGCCCCACTTGAGTTTTAGGGACTTGGATTTGGAGGCATTGGTTACTTCGACCTTGGTTCAGTCCTCATTCCACCCCCCACCCCCTACTGGCGGCTCTCGAACATCAGGGGGTTTCAGAGTCAGGGCGGGGTTTAGCTTGGGCCAAGGCACAGGATGGCCAACCGGGGGCTTCCTTTTCCAATGCAGGCATGGAGGTAGTTAAGCCTGTCCTTCCCACCGAGGCTTCTGGGTCTTCCCAGCCTACTTCCTTCTTTGAGGCCTTTTTCCTGGACTCTGCCATTTTCTCTCAGGCAGTGGGCATGGAAGAGGGCTCTTTTTCCCTGGGCCTTTGTCGACGGTTCCCTAGGCTCTAGGGAAGTCCGAGTAGAGCTCTTGGGTCCCATTTGATCCGTTTTGGACTCTTGTGCCCAGTGTGCAGGGGGGCTTCTGTTACAGGGTAAGGGGTTTTCTTACCCCCCCCCCCTTTCCTGTGTGAGTTTGTGTTGGGTGGGGCTACTTCCAGGGTTCATTTCCAGGTGCCTTTGGGTACCCTGGGTTCCACTTTCCAGAGGTTTTCTTCTTGGATTTCCCCGAGGAAGTCTGGGAGGCTCTTGTGGGACCCAGTCTACGAGGTGTAGACTGGGTCCAGCCTCTTTTCAGTTCTGTTCTTATTCCTCTTTTTAGGTGCTTTACTAGGTTCCAGAGTCTTACTGGCTTGGTGGACTGTCCTTTGTTTTCGTTTGGGACATGGTGTTGCTTTTGCGCTCGGGTGGAGGGGAGGTTTCCACTGTGTTGCAGGTATTCTTTGGTGGCTCTCTTGAGTTCCTCCA
>NC_091155.1:20890114-20920114 GCF_040958095.1 Procambarus clarkii
TTCGTGTTCTGTCTTGTGTTGATGAAATTAATACCCTATTAATACTCTTGTTCTGTCTTGTGTTGATGAAATTAATACCCTATTAATACCACATTTTGTTCTGTCTTGTGTTAATGCCACATCACCCCTTCCACCTCACTCAAATGTAGATATAAAATCGGAGATACGTAAGTTCTATTCAGTTGTGTATTTGTGAACTAAAGTCTTTGAAAATGTAATAAGTTTTACGAAACGCGCCCGTGTCGCGTCAGACTAGAAATAAAAATGAATTTTGGAGAATTGATTTTTGATTTACCTCCAACAGTGAAGCGTAATGTACGAAAGATTGAGAAAATTCGTGTTAGAATTATTACTCTTACTTTTTCGGTCATATTTAATAATATATATTTATATATATATATATTTATATATATATATATATTTATATATATATATATATTTATATATATATATATATATATATATATATATATATTTATATATATATATATATATTTATATATTTATATATATATATTTATATATATATATATATATATATATATATATATATATATATATTTATATATATATATATATATATATATATATATATATATATATATATATATATATATTTATATATATATATTTATATATATATATATATATATATATATATATATATATATATATATATATATATATTTATATATTTATATATATATATATTTATATATTTATATATATATATTTATATATTTATATATATATATATATATATTTATATATATATATATTTATATATATATATATTTATATATATATATTTATATATATATATATTTATATATATATATATTTATATTTATATATATATATATTTATATATATATATATATATATATTTATATATATATATATTTATATATATATATATATATATTTATATAATATATATTTATATATATATATTTATATATATATATATATATATATATATATATATATTTATATATATATATATATTTATATATATATATTTATATATATATATTTATATATATATATATTTATATATATATATATTTATATATATATATATTTATATATATATATATATTTATATATATATATATATTTATATATATATATTTATATATATATATTTATATATATATATTTATATATATATATATATTTATATATATATATTTATATATATATATTTATATATTTATATATATATTTATATATTTATATATATATATATATATTTATATATATATATATATATATATATATATATATATATGTCGTACCTAGTAGCCAGAACTCACTTCTCAGCCTACTATTCAAGGCCCGATTTGCCTAATAAGCCAAGTTTTCCTGAATTAATATATTTACTATAATTTTTTTCTTATGAAATGATAAAGCAACCCTTTTCTCTATGTATGAGGTCAATTTTTTTTTATTGGAGTTAAAATTAACGTAGATATATGACCGAACCTAACCAACCCTACCTAACCTAACCTAACCTATATTTATAGGTAAGGTTAGGTTAGGTAGCCAAAAAAAGCTAGGTTAGGTTATGTTAGGTAGGTTAGGTAGACGAAAAAACATTAATTCATGAAAACTTGGCTTATTAGGCAAATCGGGCCTTGAATAGTAGGCTGAGAAGTGCGTTCTGGCTATTAGGTACGACATATATATATATATATATATATATATATTTATATATATATATATATTTATATATATATATAAATATATATATATATAAATATATATATATATATATAAATATATATATATATATATATATATGTCGTACCTAATAGCCAGAACGCACTTCTCAGCCTACTATTCAAGGCCCGATTTGCCTAATAAGCCAAGTTTTCATGAATTAATGTTTTTTCGTCTACCTAACCTACCTAACCTAACCTAACCTAGCTTTTTTGGGCTACCTAACCTAACCTTACCTATAAATATAGGTTAGGTTAGGTTAGGTAGGGTTGGTTAGGTTCGGTCATATATCTACGTTAATTTTAACTCCAATAAAAAAAAATTGACCTCATACATAGAGAAAAGGGTTGCTTTATCATTTCATAAGAAAAAAATTATAGTAAATATATTAATTCAGGAAAACTTGGCTTATTAGGCAAATCGGGCCTTGAATAGTAGGCTGAGAAGTGAGTTCTGGCTACTAGGTACGACATATATATATATATATATATTTATATATATATATATATTTATATATATATATATATTTATATATATATATATATATTTATATATATATATATTTATATATATATATATATATTTATATATATATATTTATATATATATATATATATATTTATATATATATATATATATATATATATATATATATATATATATATATATATATATTTATATATATATATATATTTATATATATATATATATTTATATATATATATATATTTATATATATATATATTTATATATATATATATATATTTATATATATATATATATATATTTATATATATATATATATATATTTATATATATATATATATTTATATATATATATTTATATATATATATATATATTTATATATATATATATATTTATATATATATATATTTATATATATATATATATTTATATATATATATATATTTATATATATATATATATTTATATATATATATATTTATATATATATATATATATATATATATATATATATATATATATATATATATATATATATATATATATATATATATATATATATATATATATATATATTTATATATGAATGAATGAATGAATGACAGTGTCAGACTACAGAGGAAGAATTAAAACAGGAATTTCCTTAAGTACTTTCATATATTAATACATCTTCAGAAGGAATATCATTTCCTTCCGATGATGTATTACTATACGAAAGTATTTAAGGAAATTCCTGTTTCAATTTTTCCTCTGTGGTCTGACAGTCACATTTTTCACGTTAATTTTCGTGATTCTCACACACACACACACACACACACACACACACACACACCACTTGGCAAATGGAATTTAATGTTAATAAATGTCATGTTATGGAATGTGGAATAGGAGAACATAGACCCCACACAACCTATATATTATGTGAGAAATCTTTAAAGAATTCTGATAAAGAAAGAGATCTAGGAGTGGTTCTAGATAGAAAACTATCACCTGAGGACCACATAAAGAATATTGTGCAAGGAGCCTATGCTATGCTTTCTAACTTCAGAATTGCATTTAAATACATGGATGGCGATATACTAAAGAAATTGTTCATGACTTTTGTTAGGCCAAAGCTAGAATATGCAGCTGTTGTGTGGTGCCCATATCTTAAGAAGCACATCAACAAACTGGAAAAGGTGCAAAGACATGCTACTAAGTGGCTCCCAGAACTGAAGGGCAAGAGCTACGAGGAGAGGTTAGAAGCATTAAATATGCCAAAACTAGAAGACAGAAGAAAAAGAGGTGATATGATCACTACATACAAAATAGTTACAGGAATTGATAAAATCGACAGGGAAGACTTCCTGAGACCTGGAATTTCAAGAACAAGAGGTCATAGATTTAAACTAGCTAAACACAGATGCCGAAGAAATATAAGAAAATTCACCTTCGCAAATAGAGTGGTAGACGGTTGGAACAAGTTAAGTGAGAAGGTGGTGGAGGCCAAGACCGTCAGTAGTTTCAAAGCGTTATATGACAAAGAGTGCTGGGAAGACGGGACACCACGAGCGTAGCTCTCATCCTGTAACTACACTTAGGTAATTACACTTAGGTAATTACACACACACACACACAATAGATGAATAGGAAGATATGAAAAAAGACAAGAACCGCCTCTTAAGGGTGACATTTAATGGAGTGAAAAACATGATGGAAGCGCTTAGAAATGCCAGGAAATTGCAGAGTGATGAGGTTGGCAAACTTTCGTCAGTAACTCAAGACCTCTCAAAGGAAGACAGAGAAAAGCTGAAAATGAACATAATTGAAGCAAAACGTCTAAATGGGGGATAGAAATGAAGAAGACAGAAATTCTTTTTTCTACAAAATGTCAGGGACTGGAAAGCTTGTGAAATGGTACATAAAAACAAAGCAACAAAATCATTAGTGGTAGGGTGAGTAAAGAGCAAAGGGAAAGGGAACACGTTCCTGAAAATTGTATATACCAACATAGATGGAGTGAGGTCAAAATCTTTGGAGATGCAAGATATAATTCAGCTTAGGGTACCAGATATTGCTGCATTATCAGACGAAACTCGAAGGAAGTATATTAAATGAAGTCGTATTCCCAAGGGGCTATTCAGTTTGGAGATGTAACAGGAAAACTAGGAAGGAAGGAGTGGCTGTGCTGGTGAAAGAACACCTGAAGGTAAGAAAGTTAATATTAGAAAGCCCTCGAGATATTGACAGGTCTGGAATCAGGATGATAAGCTGATAATTTTAAATGCCTACAGCCCACCAGCAAGTAACACATGGACAAAGGAAGAACTGGATGACAAACGAGAGGGCCTCATAATGGTCTTGAGAGATATTATTGTACAAGCAGATAAAGATAAATCACAACTGTTGATACTGGGGGACTTTAAAGCAATAGACTGGGAGGCCTATGAAGCAAGAACGGAGGACTTTTGGACATGCAGATTTGTGAACCTCATTCTGGAGACATTCTTGTATCAAAACATAAAGCAGGCCACAAGAATGAGGGAAGGAGATGTACCATCAGTACTGGATCTAGTATTCACCAGGAAAGAAGAGATATTTGACATCCATTACCTTCCTCCCTTGGGAAAGAGTGATCATGTCCTGTTAGACATTAAATATGCTTTAAGATATCATCTAGAAGAAAATGGGGACAATGAATCGGTTGATAAATTCGATTTAAGGAGAGGTCACTATGGGGAACTAAGACAATTTTTTAATGAGTGTAATTGGACAGACTTGTTGCTAGGCAGGGAAGTAAATGAAATGTATGCCAAATTTTGCAAAATATACAATGAAGGCACACAAACATTCATACCAAAACAGAGATGCAGGGCCAGAAAACAGGACTGGCTCAACAGAAATTGCGAGAGGGCCAGAGCCCAAAAGACACAAAAATGGAATCAATATAGGAAAAGGCCAAACCCCCAAACATATCAGCGATACAAAGATACGGTGCCATAGGCACAATCAGAGAACACTGTATAAACATCAGAGGTCCACGGTTGTTCAACACCCTACCAGCGAGCATAAGAAATATTGCCGGAACAACCGTGGACATCTTCAAGAGGAAACTAGATTTATTCCTCAAAGGATTGCCGGACCAACCAGGTTGTGGTGGGTATGTGGGCCTGCGGGCTGCTCCAAGCAACAGCCTAGTGGACCAAACTCACAAGTCAAGCCTGGCCTCGGGCCGGGCTTGGGGAGTAGAAGAACTCCCAGAACCCCATCAACCAGGTAAAGATGCGAGAAACAAATATACAGCAGTAAGGAGAGAGGCAAAAAGAAATTTTTAAAAAGGGATAGCGGATAAATGTAAAACAGAACTGGGCCTATTCTACAAATTCATAAACAAATTGCAGGTAAAGGATAATTAATATCCAGAGGTTGAAAATGGGAAACAGATTCATGAAAAATGAAAAGGAAATGTGTGAAACATTAAACGAAAAGTTCCAAAGTGTGTTTGTACAAAATGAAATCTTCAGAGAATCGGATTCAATACAAATTCCAGAGAACAACATAGAGCATATAGAGGTGCCTAGAAATGAAGTGGAAAATATGCTAAAGAAGCTCAGTAAGAACAAAGCAGTTGGCCCAGATGTAGTTTCACCGTGGGTTCTGAGAGAATGTGCATCTGAGCTCAGCATTCCAATTCACCTGAACTTTCAGGAATCCCTGTGCACAGGAGTCGTAGCACACATGTGGAAACAGGCTAACATAGTTCCAATCTACAAAAGAGGCAGCAGGGAAGACCCCCTCAATTATAGACCTGTAATAGTGAAAGTACAGTATTGAAAAAACTAATAAAAACTAAATTGGTAGAACACCTGGGGAGAAATGATATACTATCAGACAGACGATATGGTTTTCGATCTGGAAGATCCTGTGTATCGAATTTACTCAGTTTCTACAGTCGAGCCACAGAGATTTTACAGGAAAGAAATGGTTGGGTTGACTGCATCTATCTAGACCTAAAAAAGGCTTTCGAAAGAGTTCCACATAAGAGGTTGTTCTGGAAACTGGAAAATATTGGAGGGGTGACAGGTAAGCTTCTAACATGGATGAAAAATTTTCTGACTGATAGAAAAATGAGGGCAGTAATCAGAGGCAATTTATTGGACTGGAGAAATGTCACAAGTGGAGTACCACAGGGCTCAGTTCTTGCACCAGTGATGTTTATTGTCTACATAAATGATCTACCAGTTGGTATACAGAATTAAATGAACATGTTTGCTGATGATGGTAAGATAATAGGAAGGATAAGAAACTTAGATCATTGTCATACCCTTCAAGAAGACCTGGACAAAATATGTATATGGAGCACCACTTGGCAAATGGAATTTAATGTTAATAAATGTCATGTTATGGAATGTGGAATAGGAGAACATAGACACCACATAACCTATAAGTTATGTGAGAAATCTTTAAAGAATTCTGATAAAGAAAGAGATCTAGGGGTGGTTCTAGATAGAAAACTATCATCTGAAGACCACATAAAGAACATTGTGTGAGGAGCCTATGCCACGCTTTCTAACTTCAGAATTGCTTTTAAATACATGGATGGTGATATACTAAAGAAATTGTTCACGACTTTTGTTAGGCAAAAGCTAGAATATGCAGTGGTTGTGTGGTGCCCATATCCTAAGAAGCACATCAACAAACTGGAAAAGGTGCAAAGACATGCTACTAAGTGGCTCCCAGAACTGAAGGACATGAGCTATGAGGAAAGGTTAGAGACATTAAATATGCAAAAACTAGAAGATAGAAGAAAAAGAGGCAATATGATCACTACGTATAAAATAGTAACAGGAATTGATAAAATTGATAGGGAAGATTTCCAGAGACCTGGAACTTCAAAAACAAGAGGTCATAGATTTAAACTAGCAAAACACAGATACCAAAGAAATGTAAGAAAATTCACTCTCGCAAACAGAGTGGTAGACGGTTGGAACAAATTAGGTGAGAAGGTGGTGGAGGCCAAGATCTTCAGTAGTTTCAAGGTGTTATATGACAGAGTGCTGGAACGACGGGACACCACGAACATATCTCTCATCCTGTAACTACACTTGGGTAATTACACACACACGTACGTACGTACATGTATGTACAAGTGTAAATCACGAAAATTAACATGCGATGAAAAATGTGAGTGTCAGACCACGGAGGAAGAATTGAAACAGGAATTTCCTTAAGTACTTTCGTATATTAATATATCTTCGGAAGGAATCCGAAGATGTATATATATACATACATACACATATATATGTTGTACCAAGTACTGTAGCCAGAACGCAATACTCGGACTACTATGCAAGGCCCAATTTGCCTAATACGCCAAGTTTACCTGAATTTATATATTTTTCTCATGAAATGATAAAGCTATCCATTTAACTATGAATAAGATAAAAAAAAATTTAATGAGTTAAAACTAATGTAGATACATGACCGAACCTAACCAACCCTACCTAATCTTATTTAATCTAACATAACTAAGTCAGTAATTTATGTTCTTAATATAATATAATAATAATATTTCAAATAAAACAATTGGAAAAAAAATTGAAAATAAAGAAAATCACTTGGCTTATTAGGCAAATCGGGCCTTGCATAGTAGGCTGAGAAGTTCGTTCTGGCTACTAGGTACGACATATATAAAAACATGTCGTACCTAGTACCCAGAATGCACTTCTCAGCCTACTATGCAAGGCCCAATTTGCCTAATAAGCCAAGTTTTCATGAATTGTTTTTTGACTACCTAACCTAACTTTATCGGCTATCTAACCTAACCTAACCTATAAAGATAGGTTAGGTTAGGTTAGGTAGGGTTGGTTAGGTTCTGTCATATATCTACGTTAATTTTAACTCCAATAAAAAAAATTGACCTCATACATAATGAAATGGGTAGCTTTATCATTTCGTAAGAAAAAAATTAGAGAAAATATATTAATTCAGGAAAACTTGGCTTATTAGTCAAATCGGGCCTTGCGTAGTAGGCTGAGAAGTGCGTTCTGGCTACTAGGTACGACATATATATAATATATATAATATATATATATATATATATATATAATATATATATATATTATATATATATATATATAATATATATATATATATATTATATATATATAATATATATATATATATATATATATATATATATATATATAATATATATATATATATATATATATATATAATATATATATATATATATATATATATATATATATAATATATATATATATAATATATATATATATATATATATATAATATATATATATATATAATATATATATATATATATATAATATATATATATATATATATATATATATATATATATATATATATATAATATATATATATATATAATATATATATATATATATATATATATATATATATATAATATATATATATATATAATATATATATATATATATATATATATATATATATATATATATATATATATATATATATATATATATATATATATATAATATTTTAATCTAACAATAGTTGTAGTAAATTATGCACATAAAGTAACCTTCAACTACCCTGTTGAAGTTGCAACCATGCTCCTGTTCCTTTTATTCTGATTGTTCACTTAAGTTGATCTCCAAGTGATCAACTTAAGTTGATATAATTATTTTCAGAAATCAAATTAATTTGTCTTAAAATATTTGTTGCAAGTTTATTTACAAATTTTGTGGATACTAGAAGTGTGTACATTATATTAGTCACTGCCATATGCATAAACCAGGTATATGTTGTATATTATTGTTTATATTAGTGATGTGTTGCCCGTGACAGCCTTGATTCATACTACCGTATAACATGTTACCATTATACATCATTTGTATTTGTTACTCTCACGCATTCACTTCACCTTTTGTTGGCACTTGAATATATGTGTTGAACCTGAATATATTCTCTGGGTAATTACTATATACAGTACAGACCATTACACTAATTCGGTATAATTATTTTGAATAGCTGTCAAAAAAAATGGTTTTCACTTAAAATTTTATGATGTTTAATAGGGGCCATAATAATAATAATAATATTTCCCCAAGTTATGTGCAGTACATGCTAGGAATTACAGAAACACCAATAAAGAGGTAAGAAGGCAAATGGGGCCATGAGAGTAAGTCATGAACATTTACTCACTATTAATACAACCACCTCAACCATGAGGTGGTTGTATTAATAGTGAGTAAACATGTGAGCAAAGGTGATATACCTTAAAGAGGAGGAATGCAAACTTGAAGGACTGTATATTGATACAATTATTTTTACATGTACACTTGCTCAAAATTTCTTTGGAAATGTGAATAAATCTAGATTGAAATATCAAGAGTTGCCAAGTGATTGCAATAGAGAAATCAATTTGGAGGCAACTTTGGGTAAAGTTAAATTAGAAAGTGAAATTATATGTTAATTGTTTTAATATTTATTTTAAATAATCGTCCAAATTAACATATTAGATATGTGAGATACGAGGAAGATACCAGGTGGTTAATTGGGTGGCATTAAATGTTGTAAGTGTGAATTGTACATTATTTCAGGGAAGATGAAGTTGGGTACAAAGGTGTGTGATAAGAAGAGGACACTTGTAAAAGTGTATGTAGCAGTAAAGGAGAGACTATGGTAATGAATAGGAAATGAGACTGCAGGAGCAACCCATCCTCTTAAAAATAACTTCACTTTTTGCTCATATGCGTACTATGGCCAAAAATGGACATAATTTGAAATTAAATCGGCTCACAAAAGTGATGTACTGTCCCGTTTTCTGTTTGAGTCCTCTGGCTTACTCGGTTAGGTTAGGAGAGGAAACTTTCAATTGACGTTTTTCATGACGTTTTGAAAGCTTAGGAGAATTTCCTGCCCTCCTAACCTACCAGAGGACCCTTAACTTATTGTTTTGGAAAAAACAAATCCAAAATTTATTTTCAATTTTTTCATTTTGAAATTACATCCATTTTCAGCCATACGGACTAACGGCCAAATTCAGACGTAATTTGTAAAAGGACAGGTTGGCTGGAGAAAAGTGAGGCAGTATGAATGTGGAGCAACATTGCACTTGAGAATGAAGAGGGAAATGGGAGAGCAAAGACAAGTTATTTGAAGACCGCTACAGGAAAACCGACACCATTGCTGAAGTAATAGTCATTATAATTCAAATAAAGTAATTAAAACATGAAAATTATTAATATACATAAAAAATTTTTTACATAAATGTTTAAAATTAATGTTTTGAATAGGGTACTATATTTAATATGTTCATTTTGATGCTACCACTTGTTTACATTTATCAGAGCATGTTAAATGTCAGAAGGAAGGAGCATTGGGATCCAGCTTCTGTTAATAAATTTTGCATTTTAATTAAAAAACTTATTTTAATAAATGAAGTCTTCTCTTGTGATTAACTGCTATTATGAGCTCCAAGAGATTAGCAGGTGAAATAACTTTGTGCAGAAGTGAACACCATTCCCACTAGTTATAAGTATTGATGACTTTTTATATAGAGCATATCGTCATTTTAGCTGCAGTTGTAATACAGTAGTGGGGTATAGAATGGAATATCATCCCTGTATATGCAATGTGGTTGTATGTCCAGAATCCAGTTACATATACTGTACTGTACTTTTTAACCCCCTGTTGTCGTTGGCAGCAAGTAAATTGATTGTAGTTGTAGAGTTAACTCATAACGACTAAAGTAGAAAATATTATAGATATTTGTTTTGTGGTAATCCACAGTGATATGTCATTTGAGGCAACAAAGAATGTCCAACGGGTTATTTCGTCTGTATAATGTTACAGCACAGATATTGTTAGTGATTTTTTGTGATTTGAACTCTTGTCATAATGTATACTAGCTGCATGCCCTACTCCCAGTGTATAATGCTCCTCTTCATTGTATTATCTTTCATGCTACCTGTCCCACCACTTTATTTTTATTATTATGTCACATTTGATAGTTGGTTTGAATATGCACATAGAATTTCTTCGATTGGTATCTCATTTATACTTGAGTTAAGTGTCTGTACTTAATTTATATTGATTGCTCATACATACTAATATTGCACCTTGATTATGATATTGGTGCTCATTTATAATGTAACATTTGGGGATTTATAAGTCTTAAGGTAATAACTCATTTCCTCGGTAAGTTAAACAAATAAGTATTTTCCAGTGAATGCTAGGTAATGGTATAGTAATAAACAATCCTTGTACTGATTACAGAATCAATCAAATCAAAATTTTCTGTCATGTTATTAGTTGCCTGATTAATTACTTATATTTCTATGATGCAAGAACATTTAGTAAAATTTGTGGATTATTACATAAACTTAGATATAAAATGAATTACTAGTAATCAAAATCTTGAGTGACCATACTAGCCATGTATAAGAAGCTTCTGCAGACATTTTACCTTTGATGATAACAGGCTTTATTCTGATGTAGTGCCTTGAAAGTTACATGTGCAAGACTTGTTTTTTTTAAATGGAAATTAAACATATTTTAGACTTTTTCCATTTTATATTGCTTTAGATAATGCAAGTACCAATGATTACGCAATATGTAATGACAAGCTTAAAGATATATCACCCATACAATACCCTTGTATGTGCATGTGGGCATGTGTGTATATCATACCTAATGCTCATAATTGTCTAATAAGCCAAATTTTCTTAAACATAATTATACGAATTTTAACTGTGAATTAATAGTAATGTTGAAATAAAAATGATGGTTTTATATATATAATATACAACAATGATAAAAAAAACACTGATCTAAGTATGGGGAAAAACCACATGTGAAAAATAGAGAATGCTTAACGTGTTTTCGGCTATATTGCCTTCATCAGAACAAAGTAGAAATGACTACTTTGCTTTGATGAAGGCGATGTAGCCGAATACCCATTCAGCATTCTCTATTTTTCACATGTGGATTTTCCGCATATATATATATCGTACCTAGTAGCTAGAAGGCATTACTCGGCCTACTATGTAAGGCTCTTTTTGCCTAATAAGCCAAGTTTTCCTGAATTTATATATTTTTCAAAAAATTTTCTTATGAAATGATAGTTATCCATTTCATTATGTATGAGTTCAATTTTTTAAAATTTGAGTTAAAACTAACGTAGATATATGACCGAACATAACCAACCCCTTCCTAACCTAACCTAACCTATCCTATCTTAATGTAATCTCAACTAACACAACTAAGTCAATAATTTATGTTCTTAATATAATATAATAATAATAATTCAAATAAACTAATTGGAAACAATATATTGAAAACAAAAAAAATCACTTGGCCTATTAGGCAAATCGGACCTTGCATAGTAGGCCGGGAAGTGCATTCCTGCTACTAGGTACGACATATATAATATACATATACTGTGTGTGTGTATGTATGTATGTGTATATATATATATATATATATATATATATATATATATATATATATATATATATATATAATATATATATATACAATATATATATATACACATAATATAATATGTATGTTGTACCTAGTAGCCAGAAAGTCGTACTCGGCCTACTATGTAAGGCCCAATTTGCCTATTAAGCTAAGTTTTCCTGAATTTATATATTTTTCTCATTTTTTCTTATGAAATAATAAATCTGTCCATTTCATTATTTTTAATTTGTTGAAATTTAAGTTAAAACTAACTTAGATATATGACCGAACCTAACCAACCTTACCTAACCTAACCTATCTAAACCTAACCTAAGCTAATACAACTAAGTCAATAATTTATGTTCCTAATGTAATATAGTAATAATAATTCAAATAACCTAATTGGAAACAATTTATTGAAAATAAAGAAAATCACTTGGCTTATTAGGCAAATCGAGCCTTGCATAGTAAGCCAAGAAGTGCATTCTGGTTACTAGGTATGACATTATATATATATATATATATATATATATATATATATATATATATATATAATCACACACAGAGGAACTTCGTGTGAAGAGCAGCCCCCTCTATGAGCATTTAAGGTAACAAGCAAGCCACAAGCAGAAAATTTGTCTCGACTGACAAGCTTCCACTCGATTAATGAGAAAACCACGTGATGCTTCCTAGCGTTCCCGCTGGTTCTCGCAAATTCATGGATGCCTCCGACGACAGTGTTGTTTTATCGTGCAGGACAAGCATCCCTCTGCATTTATTTGTGCTTTTCTTTGTTTTGTGGTTTTGTGACTACAATTTGTAACCCGCAATGTAGCCAAAGAAGCTGCTTGCTAAAGATAGTTGTCAAGAGGAAGAAAGACACAATTGCTGTAGATTTGAAGATGGAAATCTCCTGACTCAGGTGGATTCTCCTTCCACACAGTAACCCACCACCCCCCTCCCCATCATCTCACTCAAGCCAGCAACGACTCTTCATAAGGTAAAGTACAATTGAAAACGGTAAAACAAAACATTTATAATAATTACATGTATTATAAATACTGTAATTACATTATAAAATTTCATATTGATGTTTTTTGAGGGTGGAATCGATTAATTTCATTTCTATTATTTTAAATGGGGAAATTTGTTTCGCAAGGCTAGCTCGGTGCTGGAACGGATTAAATTCCTTAATCAAGGCTCCTCTTTGTGTGTGTGTATGTGTATATGTGTGTGTGTGTGTGTGTGTGTGTGTGTATATATATATATATATATATATATATATATATATATATATATATATATATATATATATATATATATATATATTACTGTATATATATATATATATATACATACATACATACATACATAGATATACATACAGTGGCACCTCGACATACGTTTGCCCCTACTTATGATAATTTCAAGTTACCATGTAAATTTCATCGAAAGATGCGACTCGACATCCGATAGTGTCCTCGACTTCCGATATTTGTTGGTAGACTTTCAGGTCGACCGAGCGCGTGGTTCCCAGTCACGCGGTCGACCTGCCTCAGTTTACTACAGCTGCCCGCTTAGTGACGATCGCGCCTATAAGAAATTCCGCTTTTGTGGTGATTTTTTGCATTTTGAACATTAAAGTATTATTATATATCACGCCATGAGTCCCAGGAAAGTCATTGGTAAGGCTCAACATATGAAAACCCATGTAAGGATGACCATAGAGCAGAAACAAGAGTACAGAATGTCTCTTCCTCAACAATTAAGAAAATGTGTGCAGCATGGGAAGAATTGCAAACCTTTGCTGAAACGACTCACCCAAATCAAGCTGCAGTAGGTCGTTGCCTTAACCTATTCAATGACACTGTGATGCATCATTACAGACAAATGTTAAAATGAAGGGAAAAAACAAATGTCTCTTGACAAATTTGTAGTGAGACAAACAAGCACTGAACCACAACCTGGTCCTAGTGGTATTCAGGCAGAACGTAGGAGAGTACCCCAGAGAAAACATCACTGCCTGATGTGATAATGGAAGGGGACTCCCCTTCCAAACAGTAACAACTCTCTTCATCCCCCCCTCATCACCATCTTCCATACGCTATCAAGAGCCCTCCATAAAGGTAAGAGACACTTTGGTACTGTATTGTAGTTAGAAAAAAACATTGTATTCAGTATAAAATGTATTTGTATGTTAATATTTTGTAGGGTGGGGAACGGATTAATTCAATTCCCTTTATTTCTAATGGGAAAAATAGCGTCAACTTATGATATTTCAACTTACGATCCGTCTCTGGGAACAGATTAGCATCGTAAGTCGAGGCCCCATTGTATATGAATGTATGTATGTATATATGTGTATGTATATTTGTGTATGTATATATATGTCGTACCTAGTAGCCAGAACGCACTTCTCAACCTACTATGCAAGGCCCGATTTGCCTAATAAGCCAAGTTTTCTTGAATTAATTGTTTTTCGACTACCTAACCTAACCTAACCTAACCTATAAAGATAGGTTAGGTTAGGTTAGGTAGGGTTGGTTAGGTTCGGTCATATATCTACGTTAATTTTAACTCCAATAAAAAAAAATTGACCTCATACATAATGAAATGGGTAGCTTTATCATTTCATAAGAAAAAAATTAGAGAAAATATATTAATTCAGGAAAACTTGGCTTATTAGGCAAATCGGGCCTTGTATAGTCGGCTGAGAAGTGCGTTCTGGCTACTAGGTACGACATATATATAATATATATATATATATATATATATCAGGGAAAGAGAAGGGAAAGAGAAGGTCCGCAAAATAACAATTCACTTAGGGTATATTACACTAACAGTAGAAGTCTAAGAAATAAAATTAACGAATTAAATGCTCTTGTCTGCACAGAAAAAATAGATATTATTGCACTTACCGAAACGTGGATGAATGTAGAAAATAGAGAACTATTAGCTGAATATCAAATATATGGATTTAAACTATTTCACACAGATAAATATATTAGACGAGGAGGTGGAGTAGCCATATATGTTAGGGACAATTTGAAATGTAGTCTCAAAGAGGGAATCAAAACAGAGCCACACACAGAAACTATTTGGATTGAATTAAACGAAAAAGCTAATAATATTATAATAGGAGTAATATATAGGCCACCAATTTTAGACAGAATGGAAGCAAAGCATCTATGGGATGAAATATCTAGAGCATCTAGATCTAACAGTATTTATGTCATGGGTGACTTTAATTTTAGCGGAATAAACTGGTTGAACAAAACAGGGAATAGTGAAGCAGAAGATTTTCTAGAATTAATTGACGATTGCTTTCTTACGCAACACATTAAGGAACCAACACGGGAAAATAATATTTTAGATTTAGTGTTAACTAACAGGGAAACGCAAATTAATGACATCGAAATAGGGAGTGAGCTAGGGAGCAGTGATCACAAAGAAATCAGATTTAGCATAGAATGGAATAGACCAGTAGGAGAAAATTCTGTTAAAGTGCCAGATTTTCGAAAAGCTGATTTTAATAGCCTAAGAAATTTTTTGGGTCAAATTGATTGGAAAGGCTTGGGTATGGGGTGTGGGCCGGTCTTGGAGCGAGACATGAACCCAGCGATAGGTGACTTAAATGGGGATTTCGATGTGGATTCAATATATAACTTATTTAAGAATATTCTAAACAAAGCACAGGAACGTAGTATACCATACAAATTGAATAGATCGTATACTAATGACCCAAAGTGGATAACAAAGAATTTGAAGAACCTTATAGGTAAAAAGAGAGCTTGGTACAAAAGGATTAAAAATGGGGAGGTCACTTTAGAACAGGAATTCGTACAACTGGTTAGAAATGTTAAAAAAGAGATAAGGAAAGCAAAAAGGAACTATGAAGTTCGCATAGCAGGGCAAGCAAAGACAAATCCTAAAGGGTTTTTTCAGTTATATCGTACTAAGACTAGGGAAAGGATAGGTCCATTAAAAACTGAGACAGGTCAAATAACAGATAGTGATGAAGAGATGAGTAGTATTTTTAATAAATATTTTGTATCTGTATTTACTAAAGAGGAACTTAACAATATGCCTTCAGCCGAACAAGTCTATGTGGGTGGGGACGAGGACAGGTTGACGAGTTTAGCAGTTACCAGGGAGGATGTTCTTAAACAAATAGTAAAACTCAAACCAAACAAATCCCCAGGGCCGGATGAAGTGTTTGCTAGGGTGCTTAAAGAATGCAAAGAGGAGCTTTGTGACCCACTGTCAACCATATTTAATAAATCAATAGAGTCAGGCAGAGTGCCAGAGTTTTGGAAAGTTGCTAATGTGATACCAGTTTTTAAGAAAGGAGATAGATCACTTGCGTCTAACTATCGACCAATTAGCCTAACGTCTATTGTGGGAAAGTTACTCGAATCTATAATAGCAAATAAAATTCGTCTTCATCTTGAAAAACATAAATTAATAATTGAGTCGCAACATGGTTTTATAAATGGCCGTTCATGTTTAACAAATTTGTTATCTTTTTATTCTAGCATTGTTGAGGCAGTTGATAGTGGTAAGGATTGCGATGTTGTATACCTTGACTTTAGCAAAGCTTTTGATACAGTGCCACATGAAAGACTGATTAAAAAAATAGAGTCTCATGGTATTGGGGGTGCTATATTAAGCTGGATTAGGGCATGGCTATACCAAAGGAAACAGAGAGTTAGTATAAATGGAATCAAGTCAGAGTGGGAAAATGTTGTAAGTGGAGTGCCTCAAGGCTCTGTCCTGGGACCTCTGTTGTTTATAATATATATAAATGATTTAGATTCAGGTTTGAGTAGCAACATTTGCAAATTTGCCGATGATACGAAAATCGGTAGGGAAATTAATTCGGAGGAGGACTCACTATCACTTCAAGTTGATCTAGATAGGGTTTTGAAATGGTCAAAGGATTGGCAGATGCAGTTTAATGCTGATAAATGTAAAGTTCTGAGGTTAGGTAATGATGATAGAGTTACAAGATACGAGCTAGATGGTGTTGTGATTGCGAAGTCGGATTGCGAAAGGGATCTGGGAGTTATGATTAGTAAGAATTTAAAACAAAAGGATCAATGCATAAATGTTCGTAATAAGGCAAATCGGACACTTGGATTTATTAATCGCAGCGTTAGTAACAAGACACCTGGTGTGGTTCTCAAGCTATATCTTGCTCTAGTTAGGCCCCATTTAGATTATGCAGTTCAGTTTTGGTCGCCATATTATAGAATGGATATAAATTCACTTGAACGTGTCCAGCGTAGGATGACTAAGTTAATTCCCCAAATTAGAAATCTTTCATATGAAGAAAGATTAACAAAGCTTAAGTTGCATTCACTGGAAAGGCGAAGAGTTAGGGGTGACATGATAGAGGTTTACAAGTGGATGAATGGACATAACCGGGGGGATATTAATAGGGTATTAAAAGTATCAACACAGGACAGAACACGAAACAATGGATATAAATTGGATAAGTTTAGATTTAGGAAAGACTTGGGTAAATACTGGTTCAGTAACAGGGTTGTTGATATGTGGAACCAATTGCCGCGTAACATTGTGGAGGTGGGGTCCCTCGATTGTTTCAAGCACGGGTTGGACAAGTATATGAGTGGGATTGGGTGGTTATAGAATAGGAGCTGCCTCGTATGGGCCAATAGGCCTTCTGCAGTTACCTTTGTTCTTATGTTCTTATGTTCTTATATAATATAATATATATATATATATATATATATATATATATATATATATATATAAATAAGGTTCTGTACAGTGTGGAATTTTTGTACATAATTCATTACTGACGAGAGGAGTGGAATGTAGAATGTGCAGTGGTCTTCACTGTGAGCTTTAATGTGAACCATTGCCTTCTTAAGGTGTGACAAGCCATTCCTCTCACATCCTCATAGCTGCGTCTGGCTCCACACTGCTGCCACCCTTGTAATGGTTTTCAGGGTAATGTGTGTTGGGCACAAGTATATTTTCCCCAGTGTTTTGTATTATTATTATTCATATTGCAATAGTCTCACATTAATTTGTATTACTTGCAATATTATTCTCTGTTAATAAGCTTTACTCTGTTGTCACTAATTTAAGCTTCTAATAGTTCATGTATACTTCAACAATTATGTAATGATTATGCTGATTTGTGTCATAGGGTCTAAACCTATGGAAGTGCTGTGATTTAATTATACTACAATTATATTGGGATAACATTATTAAATTATACAGATATTATTAGTTGAAATGTACTCAGTGGAGTTGTTATTCAGAAGAATGCTATTTTTAGATCCAGTATGTATACAGTAATTGGTCAAAGTTGTATAAATAATACAGCATTTGTAAATTAAACCTTTTTGTTCAACCTGTCAAGAATAATAAGCAAATATTGACTCAGTAATGGTTAACTTTTCCTAGGATTTACAGATAAGACCCAAGGTTGTTTTAGAAAAATAGAGTACTGTGCTGAATGTTAATTAAAAATTAGTTATTCCCAAAAATCCTGGGCTTGTGCCATTTTAAATGTTTGTTTTATCAGATATAATTTATCATTATTTTCGATATGAGGATATTCACATTTGTTATACTTTGCTTGAATATAAAATTTATAATCTTATCAAAACAATCGACTCTCACAATGCTTAAGTACAGCAATACTGTATTTTAGATAGCAACGAGAGTTACAGATCCTATTCTTAGCACAACTGCACTCAACATGGCTCAATTATATATATATAATATGTATGAAGAGTATATATACAATTTTTTCATGAAAGATGAATGAAGTTTTATTTTAATATTCTCATAATTTGCAAAATGTTTGTGAAAAATGGTGGCCCATATACTTTTAATTATTCTCTTGAATTTAGTTGGTTGTAACTTCTAATGATTTTGTTATTTTAACACAAGGCACCAAGCATATTGTAAAAAAAATATCATTTAAGACAATGGTTAAAGTTCCCAGTCTAGCAAAATTCCTTTCTATTAAATATATTAACTGTTGGTGTACTTGAATTCCATTGTAGGTATTACATGGAGATGGTTTACAGTGAACACGTGTGGGGCTGGAAGTGGCAAGTTATTAGCTTGTATAACAGTGAACACGTGTGGGGCTGGAAGTGGCAAGTTATTAGCTTGTATAACAGTGAACACATGTGGGGCTGGAAGTGGCAAGTTATTAGCTTGTATAACAGTGAACACGTGTGGGGTTGGAAGTGGCAAGTTATTAGCTTGTATAACAGTGAACACGTGTGGGGCTGGAAGCGGCAAGTTATTAGCTTGTATAACAGTGAACACGTGTGGGGCTGGAAGTGGCAAGTTATTAGCTTGTATAACAGTGAACACGTGTGGGGCTGGAAGTGGCAAGTTATTAGCTTGTATAACAGTGAACACGTGTGGGGCTGGAAGTGGCAAGTTATTAGCTTGTATAACAGTGAACACATGTGGGGCTGGAAGTGGCAAGTTATTAGCTTGTATAACAGGAGTTTTATCCACTGTGCACAGATGGTGAAAAGATTGTTTTGTTGCCATTGGAGTTGCATGGTTTGGAGGTTCTTTACTAGCACTTTATGTTAACCAGTGTACTGTACATACCCTGTTCCATACATCATACAGTATACCTTATTCTTAATGAGGAAGCACAATAAAGTATATTGTATATATTTTAAGTGAACTTTCTTTTAAATCATTGATAGGTTTGTAAGTACTGTAAAAAAAAAAATATGGTGAAAATGCTATCGAAAGATATTTCTGAGAAAAAAAAAAGTGCCAAAGTTCCATCTTGTCATTGTGAGGGAGCTCCCTGGGGCTGGTAGGGGTTGGCTTGGCCGTCTCTCCTTCCTCTCTAGGCATTGTATGTGCAAAATAAAACAAATGTAGAGCTCACATTTGGGTCATCGAACCACCCACTAGAGGGTCCGACCCTGAGGGGAGAGGTCATACGGGGTCTTTGCACTGGTGTAAGAAAATGTCCGATGCAGTAAGACTTCCCTGTTAACAGGTGCAAGGACCATCACTTGGGAAGACTCATCCCATCTTGCACCAGCTCTTGATTCGTACTGATATTCCCTTCATCCCCCTCCTTTTTCAGTCGCCCCTCCAATGTACTGCGGCCCGTATCTTTGTGAGTAAATGGTATATAGTCTGTTCCATTTATCTACCCCCAAATGTCCCACTTTCTTTTCCCTGATCTCACGCACCCGTTGAACTCCTTACCAGAGCCTGTGCTCCTGTTGGGCGATTTCAACTGTCAGCGTACCCTCTGGGATGATATTCTGACAAACACCCGGGGCTGCCTTCTCCAACCATTTGTCCTCTCTTCTTCCCTGTCTCTTCTGAATTCTGGTGAACCCAGTCATGTTGACTCCTGCATTCGCACCCTCTCCTGTCTTGATCTTTCTCTCTGATCGTCGTCTCTTTACTTAGATTTCACGTGGCGGGTTCTTGATGATCTCCATAACAGTGACAGTTTCCCCATCCTTGTCACCTTTTTCTCTTTTCACCCTCCCCTCTCCTTCCCTAGGTGGCAGTTTGCCAAGGCTGACTGAAACCTATTCACCCTACATGCTACTCTCTCCAACCTCTCCCTCGAGCCCTCCTCCTTTTTACCTTTCCACTCTACCTCCCGGGGCACATGGAAGTGCGTTACCTGGTGGAATGCAGACTGCTCGGGCTGTCCGCTGTAAACGGGCAGCCTGGAAGAAACGTTGACGCCGGCAGACGGCCGTTTCTTTTTATTTTATTTTAGAAGGTGAGTGCAGTGGCCCGTAGGACCATCCGTACAGCTAAACGTGAGAGTTGGGACTCTTATGTCTTCACGGTTAAATTTGACACTTCTCTGCCTCAGATCTGGAAAAAAATCTGCAAGATAGTGGGTAAGATTGTTCCAGATGTTTTGCCAGTCTTTCACCTCCATAGTACTAGTGTGGCGGTCAGACAGAACTTGTTTCCCATTTTTCGACTGTTAGCTCCGGTTCTCATCTTCCTCTGTCTTTTTTTAATCGTTAGCCCATTCTTGAATCTTATCCCTTAGACTTTTGCTCTTATCTGCAGCTTCCCTATAACGATCCCTTCTCTCTCTCCAAACTTCAGTCCGCCCTGGCCCTTTGCAGTTCTACAGCAGCGGGCTCAGATGACATTCATTATGAGATGCTTCGCCATCTCCTTCTATGCGCGTCTTGGTATTTGCTATATCTGGGAGTCGTCGTCAGTCCTCGAGGACTGGCTCGAGACGGTGGTTCTTCCCATTCGGAAACCAGGGTCTCTAAGGACATCCCCTAAGGACTTCTGCCCCACTGCCCTCACGAGTTGCATTTGAAAAAACTTTTGAATGTATGGTCAATGGACATCTGATGATGTCCATCTGTTTTCATATTGGCATCCCTTAGTGATATTTAGCGCCCTATGATTATTCCGCACATTTGATAGTGCTACATAGCCTTCCCGACTTTGTGCTTTCTTTTGATAATTACTTACTTCCATTTTCTAGTACAAAATTTTTTGGCCTTATGTAATGTGTACGAGTGAAAAGCGACGTTCTTTGTCGAGGGACAGGTTGCTCACCTAGTTTGTTCCAACCATCTACCACTCTTTAAAGGAAAACTTACTAATATTTTTTCTGCACCTTTGTTACCTTAACTTGAATCTATGTCCTCTTGTTTGTAAAGTTGCTGGTTTCAGAAATTCATCTTTGTCGGTTCCTGTTAATATGTTGTAATTGGTGATCTTATCACCATTTTTTGTCTAATTTCTAGTTTTGGCATGTTTAACGCCACTAGTCTCTCCTCGTAGTTCTTGTTTTTTTCAGTTTTGGAAACCATTTTGTTGCATGCCTTTGCACCTTTTCCAATTTATGTGCCTCTTAAGATTTGGGCACCATACAACTGTTGCATATTCCAATTTTGGTCTCAAACAAGTCATGAACAATTTCTGTAGTATTTCACCATCCATATAATGAAAAGCAAGTCTGAAGTTGGAAAGTGACGCATATGTTCCTCTCTCGATGTTTTTTGTGTTGCTCCAGCGACAGCTTATTATCCAAAACTACCCGTAAGTCTTGTTCTTTATTAGAGTTCTGTAATTCCTTTTCCCCCGTCCTCCGTTCCGGGGAGGGGGGGGTTGCGCAGACGAATGCGCGGCATTTGTGGTGACGTCATACTTGTTTCCTTGGTTTTGATTGGGGAGTTCTGTTGCTTGTTCGGATTTTGGTTTGTAATTTTTTTTTTTATCAGCAGTAGTTTGTTTTGGAATTCCTACTTTTCTGGGTGCCTGACCTGGTAGATGGCAGACAAAGACTGCTTCCAATTACATTGGGTGTCTTTAGGCCATTCCTCCTCGTGCCTCTCTTGAGGGATCCAGGTTCTGGTCCCCGGTAGGCCTAGAACTCCTTCGATTGACTATTGCCACGGTCTAATATATACACATCAACCCCAGGTATAGCTCCCAGGTATAGCTCCGGGGAGGTTACCTACCTTGAGGTGCTTCCGGGGCTTAGTGTCCCCGCGGCCTGGTTGTTGACCAGGCCTCCTGGTTGCTGGACTGATCAACCAAGCTGTTGGACGCGGCTGCTCGCAGCCTGACGTATCAGTCACAGCCTGGTTGACCAGGTATCCTTTGGAGGTGCTTATCCAGTTCTCTCTTGAACACTTTGAGGGGTCTGCCAGTTATGCCCCTTATGTGTAGTGGAAGCGTGTTGAACAGTCTCGGGCCTCTGATGTTGATAGTTCTCTCTCAGAGTACCTGTTGCACCTCTGCTTTTCAACGGGGGTATTCTGCACATCCTGCCATGTCTTCTGGTCTCATGTGCCTCCAGGTCTCGCCCATAAAATGGCATTTCATTACATTCAACGCTAGTTTTATTCACATTGAATTCCATTTGCCACTTGATGCTTCAAGCACTTATTTTATCTTGATCAATTTGAAGGGCATTACAATCGTCTCTCTCCCCCAGTATCTTAGTATGATCCCGCAAACATGTTCATATAATTCTGTATTCCTTCTATACAGTTACTGGTAGATCTATTATGTAGACAATGAACATTACTGGTGCAAGAACTGAATTCTGTGGTACTCCACTAGGGTACCACAGAGTCTAATCAGATACATTGTCTCTGATTACTGCCTTCATCTGTCAATTAGAAAATTTTTCATTCATGTCAGAAGTTTCCCTGTCACACATCCAGTATGTACTAGTTTCCATTACAGCTTCTTGTGGGGGACTATCAAAAGTTTTTTTTTTTTTAGGTCCAGATAGTCAGCCCAACCACTTCTTTCCTGTAATATTTCTGACTCGAAAACTATACTGTCTGTATTATGTCATTATTCTCTAGGTGTCCAACCCATATGACTTTTAACTATTTTTTTCTAGTGTTTTCACTACAACGAATGTTAATGACACCAGTCTATAATTCAGAGGTTCCTCTTGACTACCATTTTCATAGGTTGGTACTATGTTTGCCTTTTTTCCATATATCTACTAAGATTTTTGTGCACAAAAATGTCTGGAATATTAATTTGAGTGGAATGCTCAGCTCAGTTGTATATTCTCACAACACCCAAGGTAAAACTCCATCAGGTCCAACCACTTTATTTCTTCCTAGCCCCTTTAGTAATTTTTCTACTTTGTCTTGAGATACCTCTATGTATTTTTTATGGCATGCTCTGGAATTCGTATTGGGTCCATCGCTTTGAAATCCCCATTTTATACACACTGTTCCAAACACACTTTGGAACTGTTCATTTAGCATTTTACACATTTCTTTTTCATTCTTAGAAGTCCTGTTCCCCATTCTCAATCTTAGGATTTTATCCTTTATATGCAGTTTGATGATACTACATAGCCTCCCCAACTTTGTGCCTTCTTTTGATAATTATTTATGTTGTGAGCAACCTCCAAGGAACCCTAGTCTATTTTCTTGTTAAATTCTTCAACTTCACCACTCTTCACTTTCCATACCTTATTTAATTTCACTAGTTCCTCCTGGCTCTTTCCCTTGTCTGTTAATTAAGGCGGTAGTTTTCTTGCCTTGTTGAAGAATGTATATATGAAAGAAAGGAACCCATAGCCTCAGAGAAAAGCAAACACAATGCATTACTGTTGAAGGGATTTTTGAATCCCCTCTATTGCAGTTTCCATGTTCTTTTTCCCTTCACTGTCACCTTGTCATGGTGAAGGGGCTCATGTACGACACTCTGGAGCTGGTAAAGGTTGCCTTGGCCCCCTCTCCTGCCCTTTTCCACATGTACATGCTAAGGTACACAAGAAAATTGAGCCCTCGGGACACTTCACTTTAAAGTGCGAAACTTACTCCCGAGAGCTCCATTTTCTTGTGTACCTTAGCACATATAACACCCAGAGAGGGGGGGGGGGGTCCAAGGCAACCCTTACCAGCCCCAGGGAGTCGTACGTGAGTCCCTCCATCACCACAACAAGGTGACACACTGGAGGGACAAAGAACATGGAAACTACAATAGAGGGAAACAGGGAAACTACATTAAAAAAATCCCTTCTAATACATTGTGTTTTTTCTCTGAGCCTCAAGGAGGCTATGGGTCCCCTTTCTCCATATATACAATATTATACAAACATCTACATTCACGGCTGTATTTTACTCTTTCAATACATTGAAATTTTTTTTTTTTTTTTACTTATGATCCGTTAAAAAATGAAAACAATGCATGAAAACTTTTCTACTTTACTTCTCTTAAACCTTTTTCTTATCATAACACAGTGCTAAATCTTTGATGTCTATAAATATTGTACAGCCAGTTTAACTGGTTGATGCACAATATATTTATAAATAATTAGTGACATGATTTGGTAACTAGAACTCGATAACCGTTTAGCATATACCATAAATTAAAAACATGAAGACAATTCAATAGTTATTTCTGTTTCCTTCTGGATATATGGACATTCCTACAGGAGTAAATACTAACTTATTACATAAACTAAACAGGAGGGGGGGGGGGGGGGGAGGCCAAATTTTGAGAAAAAACAATAATATATCTTAAATTATTTAATCTTATTTGTAATTTTCTCAAGAAAAGTTAGCTAGTTTATACAATACAATGTCAAATTACATAGCATTGCAATTTTTTTTTTGTAAAAAAAAAAAATTCAATTAAAAAAAACTTAGCGAGAGGAGGAGGAGGAGGAACGTGAATATCTCCTACGTCTAGGTGGAGTACGTGATCGTGAACGAGGAGACCTACGACGCGGTGGAGAACGCCGACGCATTGGTGGTGGTGAACGGCGTCGCATCCTGCAACAAATGAATAATAATTATAAAATGGGGCTAATATATGTGGAAAGTTAAACTACTAGTGTTAATGTATCTTATTACATCTATGATGCATTTCTTTTTCCTATAAACTTCTACTCGAATTAGTAGCAACATTCAGATCTTCCCTCTAATGCTGCAGGTGCTCTTTGATCTTTACTGGCTGTAATTGTATATACAGTATACAATTTTGATCTACCTGCACAGCACACATTGTATATATATATACTTTTTAAAGTACTTCATAATGTTTAAAAGTCCCATGGCTACACAGGGCTCTAGTTAACACTTTCGCGCTCTCGGCGCTCAAAAAAAAAACAATACCCCAGATGCTTTCGGCACTTCGCGCGCCTACGCGGTAAGACCGAAAAAGTGTACACTCTTTTGACTGTCCTGACAATAATTGAAGGCGCACGTATTTAAATTTGGTATCACTGTGTTCGCAATGAAATTGTCTATAAGAGCATACCTATAAAATGCCGCCCAAGCATAAGGAGTACTGTATCAACACCAAATAAAAAACTATGCAGATCACTCGCCGAGAGCGCCAAACAGCAACAAAATGTTTCCACTCTCTTAATGGTTGCGAAGCCTACAGTTGTCCTACATCACTAATTTTGGTATCATTGGAATCGCAATAAAATTCTCTACACGGACATATGCATATGAATGTTTAATATAGGTAATTGCCCACCCGCAAGAGTGTGTGAAGTGGAGAGTAGTTAGCCGCGAGCGCACTGGCGAAAACACAGGGGGTAAATCGTGCTTGGAAAGTTTATACGTTTCCTGACCCTACTTTTCTATGTACGTATTTCTTTTTTATACCAATGTGTTCGCAATAAAATTTTCTATAAGATGAAATGTATAACATTTGTACAAAGCATGTGTAAGAGAAGCGCCAAATATAGAACCACGTCGCTCAGTATGCGTTCGCGGCAGAAACGAACGCATTGTTTTCGTTCGTTTGATGTTTGTCATGTTTATACTTGTTGAAACATTTTATAATTTGTATGACAGTGATCGCAGTAAAATTCCCTACACAGACATATACATAACACATACAAATATTTCCCACGTGTTGGATATATCAACGGCTAAAGGGAACCCACTGCCACACGCTCGCCACACCCCCAAACATACTTTGTGTATTTTTTTTTTTTTTTACTCATAGAAGTTTATGTGATATAATATTCATTCTGGCACCAAAAAATTCGCAAATAAATTCTCTACAAAACGTATATAATCTGAGAGTATCCCCATCCATTTCGGTTAAAAAATGGAATTTATAGAAATATTTTTTCGATGGACGAGAAAAGTAGGCTGTTATGCGGAATCGTAAGAAAAAACGGCGACGAGTTATCTCTAATCTAAAGCGCGAAAGTGTTAACAGATGCCATTAAAAAAAAATGGGTACCATTCCTAGGTGTGAAGGCCTCGATACTGAGTGAGCAACCAAGGCTGGTGCATGCAGTATGAGCTAACAGCACTGCTGTTCAGCTTGTGACCACAGAATCACTTAACACTTTCGCAGCCCAATGCCACATGCAGTATTCGGGCAGCCCAGTGTGGGGAAATGGAGGTAGCAGGGAAGGTCTGGTGTGAGGGATTGGGGGTCATAAGGAGGGGGACCAGGGGGGGTGACCAGCACATGTTAGTCCTAGTAGGAAGCTCGCCCACTGCAGCAACCCATCTTACGCCACCACCTGCCTGCCCACTGCCATACTCGACTCTGCCACCCGTCCTGCTACTCACCTGCCCACCCACTGTCTCCTGAGCCCCCTGCTACCCACCCGATCTGAGCCCGTTTGGCCCAAGCGGGCTCAGGCCGCTCCAAGCAACAGCCTGTTGGACCCAGTTATCACAAGTCAGGCTCGGTGAGTAAAAGAACTCCTGAACCCTCTCCAGGCATGCTCCAGGTAATCACTTAACCACCTGCCCACTCATTCACCCCCCATATGTTCCTGCTTTACATGACTAGTGCTGGTGTTTCTGAAAGATTTTCTTTCCTATTCCACCCCTCCCCCACCAGCCTTCCCCTCCCACTCACTGGCAATGCATCTGGTCTCCCCACCATCCATCCAGTCCACCCTCCAGATAACAGCGGGGCCCAAAATTTAATGACTTGGGTATAGCCCCATATAGGTCAATAATTAAATAGTGGATACTGAACAAGTACTCTCTGGATTAACTTAAGCATCTTCTCAGGAAAATGTTAAAGGTATTGAGATAAATAATATGCACTTTGCATTTTATAAGCATATTGAAATACTAGCTTTAGCTCTAAGCCCAACCCTTGGACATGAAGTCAATCAACAATTTATTCCATGCCTTAAAGCAATAAAGATCTACAAGTGTTATAAAAGAACTTGAAAAACAAAGATTAAAATTAAATACATGTTGTATCTTGGAGGGGGTGACCGCCAACGTGGAGGAGGACCTCGGCGAATTGGCATAGGTAGAGGTGAGCGGCGACGAGGAGGCATTTGGCGTGGTATCAGTACAGGAGCAGCTGTAATTTCTTGACCATCTATCTGACCACCATCCATGTGCTTCATAGCATTCTCTGCATCCTCTGGTTTCTCAAAGTCAATATATCCATAACCACGATTTAGTAAAGAATTGACACGACTGAAAAATTATAAATTACATGAGATACAACTGAAATTTGATTAGGAATTTTACAGCTATGTACCATTGCCGCTTATTAAATAAAAATAATGCAGCCATGCACATAGTCTACCACAAAAAGCCTATTAGCATAATAAAAGGTCATGGAAAATATTATATTTACATATTTTTGATGTTAAGCATTGTTTAGTCACAATATTCTAGACACATACAATAAACCTCCATCTTTGGCTTAACTGCAGTTTCTCTTTTCAAATAGGAAAAAGCTATTTCTTTTCTGTCAGTAATAAAAAATATTAAAGTTTTAATTTCAGATAAAATTAATTCAAATTTGAATCAAAACTCTTAATTCAAACTTTAACCCTTTGACTGAGCAAAACGCGCCAGCAGGCCCACGTCTGGGGTGCGCTACACGCCTTCGGGTATTTGTATTTTTCACGTTCCATTCAAAACTCCCGTGGCTACATGGGGTTCACATCAGCTTCCTCAGGGATCTTGTAAACAGATGCCATCTTTAAAAAAAATCGTAGTCCACATTCCCGGGTGCGAGAGCGTCAGTACTGAGTGAGCAACCAAGGCCGGCGCATGCAGCATGAGCTCACAGCACTGCTGTCCAGCTTGTGACCACAGCATTGCCTAATAATGTCAAAAAATATATATAACTTGTATTATTTAGCCATGATAGTATTACAGAAGAGCCTGAGTGTAATAATGACTGTGTACAATGTTCAAATATTAGTGATTCAATGCTGTTCACGATGTCCACAGCACCACGGCATTATTTTGTCCATCTAGGGATCTTCAAACGACTTCTTAGGTTCCTTTACAAAATAAACTTGTGGTCAATTATGTATTTACAGGATTTAGTGACCAGTATTGTGATAACAGCAGGATTGTGGTGATAATAAGCACTGTGTGCAGTATTGTGGGAGGAGAAATTGTGGTGAGGGAGCAAGGGAGAGAATCTAGGTAGCCTCACTGTGTGTGGCAACCACTCTTGTTTTGCTCATCATACTAGCTTAGTGGTTCGCTATGGTGAACACATATGTACATGGGTATATACAATGTGTGTATAAATACCCATGTACATATGTGCATAGTATTGTGGGAGGAGGAATTGTGGTGAGGGAGAGAATCGGGGTAGCCTCACTGTGTGTGGCAACCACTCTTTGTTTTGCTCATCATACTAGCTTAGTGGTTCACTATGGTGAACACATATGTACATGGGTATATACAATATGCGTATATACATATGTGCATAGTATTGTGGTGAGGGAGCAAGGGAGACAATCGAGGTAGTCTCACTGTGTATGGCAGCCACTCTCGTTTTGCTCATCATACTAGCTTAGTGGTTCTCTATGGTGAACACATTTGTACATGGGTATATACAATGTGTGTA
>NC_091155.1:20925114-20957614 GCF_040958095.1 Procambarus clarkii
GGGTGAGCGAGGTTTCCTTCTGGGACGTGGCGATCCAGACCTGTCAATGTTATAGCACACATTAATCATTTCTAATAATACATAAAGGAAAAAGAAAGTGAGAGAGTGTGAGTGAGTGTAATTACTTGTAATTAAAGTGTGGTTACAGAATGAGAACTATGATTGTGGTGTCCCGTCTTCCCAGCACTGTCATACAACACTTTGAAACTACTGACAGTTTTGGCCTCCACCACCACCTCACTTGATATCTACCACTGTTTACAAAAGAAAACTTTCTAATATTTTTTTGGCATCTTTGTTTTCTTGGCTTGAATCTATGATCTCTTGATCGTGAAGTTGCTAGTTTCAGGAATTCCTCTTTGTCAAGTTGGTCGATGCCTGTTCGTATTTTGTAATCGGTGGTCATGTCACCTCTTTTTCTATCTTCTAGTTTTGGCATATTTAATGCCTCTAGCCTCTCGTAGCTGGTTGTTACCTGGTTCATTACCTGGTTGATGGGGTTCTGGGAGTTCTTCTACTCCCCAAGCCCGGCCCGAGGCCAGGCTCGACTTGTGAGAGTTTGGTCCACCAGGCTGTTGCTTGGAGTGGCCCGCAGGCCCACATACCCACCACAGCCTGGTTGGTCCGGCACTCCTTGGAGGAATAAATCTAGTTTCCTCTTGAAAATGTCCACGGTTGTTCCGGCAATATTTCTTATGCTTGCTGGGAGGACGTTGAACAACCGCGGACCTCTGATGTTTATACAGTGTTCTCTGATTGTGCCTATGGCACCTCTGCTCTTCATTGGTTCTATTCTACATTTTCTTCCATGTCGTTCACTCCAGTACGTTGTTCTTTTACTGTGTAGATTTGGTACTTGGCCCTCCAGTATCTTCCAGGTGTATATTATTTGATATCTCTCTCGTCTTCTTTCTAGTGAAAGAAAGCTCTAGCTCTTGTTTTTCCATTCTGGAAGCCATTTTGTAGCGTGCCTTTGCAACTTTTCCAGTTTATTTGTGCTTCTCGAGATATGGGCACCATACAACTGCTGCATATTTCAATTTTGGTCTCACAAAGGTCATGAACAATTTCATGACTATCCATGTAATTGAAAGCAAGTCTGAAGTTGGAAAGCGATGCATGCACTCCTCTCACAGTGTTCTTTATATGTTCCTCTGGCAACAGTTTACTATCCAAAACCACCCCTAGATCTCGTTCTTTCTTAGAGTTCCCTAATTTCTTTCCTCATAATTTGTAAATTGTGTGGTCTATTTTCTCCAATTTCAAATTCCATAACAAGGCATTTATTCACACTGAACTCTATTTGGCACTTGTTGCTCCAAACATTTATTTTATTTAGATCAATTTGAAGGGAATTACAATTTATGCCTCCTATCTTCCCCAGTATTTTAGCATCATCCACAAACATGTTCATATACTTCTCTATTGCTTCTGGTAGATCGTTTATGTAGATGATGAACAATACTGGTGCAAGAACTGAACCCTGTGGTACTTTGCTAGTAGCACTCCTCCAGTCAAGATACATGCCTCTTATTATCCCCGTCATCTGTCTGTCAGAAAATTTTTCACTCATGTCAGAAGTCTCCCTGTCACCCACCAGCATATTCTAGTTTGGGTTTTTTTTATTCTAGTATTATTCATATTCTAGTTCCTAATGGGGGGTTTGTTTTGTTATGCCTATCTTTGTGGGTGCCTAGCCCCGGTCGATGGCAGATAAGAAAAAACCCCAACCACGGGTTTTTCCAGGGCCATTGCTCCCTGAAACCTCTCTGAAGGGGCCAGGTTCTGGCTCATGGTCCCTGGTAGGTCTGAACTCCATAGCTAATGTCCCAGTCTAATATAACATACATTAGCCCGATAAGCTCCAGGGAGCCGTAGGGGCTCCCCTCAGAAAATACGGTTGGTCACGTATTCCCCAAAAAACAGCCTACTAGAGCCAGGTGCAATACATACATAAGCATTCAGCTAGCTACATAATCTCCCCATTTACATGCCTTGTAGTGGCACCCAAGTCATGGACTAGTTGAAAGCTACTCCATTTCTAGCCACTAGTTAGAAATGTGACTAGACATGAAATCATCTACCTGGCTAAGTTAGCAATAAGACTGTCCAATCAGAGGCCATCTGAGCCCCATAGGACCGGGAGACCAAGGTGAGCTGCGAGCCACAACCCCAGGTGCCCTGGGCCGCCACTAGCAGCCAGATTTGTCCACTTGCAACAAAATATAGTTTGCCTTGTTTTCCCCTTATCATTTTTAGTTTTTCTAGCGTTAATTTGTTTTGCTTTGACTTTTGGTCAATTTTCCTCAGTTTTGGGTATATCTTTGATCGCCAAGCTCCCATCACATTGTATTGACAGCAAGATTCTGGTAATGGCTCCTGGTAGGGATGTGGATCTTGGAATCTGGCACAATCCTTAAGAGGGTCTATCAGAAAATACTGTAGATTACACAAGATCATCTCTTCAAAACCATACTTTATGTTGTTAATTCAAGATTTCAAACAGCTTAATTTGGATCTAATCTCCAGTAGTTGGAATTTGTTAATAATCATTTATAATTATAAGCTAGGTTAAAAGTACTGTAAAGTCAGGTTATCCTTAAAAGTTCGGAACCAAGTCCAATAAGTCTGGAATGCATCATCACTCCTGACGACATTTGCCATGCGATTGCTGACAGGGTGCCTGTCTGCATATCTAAAGGGTGCCTGTCTGCATATCTATGTCAATCATAATGGTGGACACATTGTACACATTATGCAAAGAAAATCAAATAATAAGCAAAACCAGTTTTATCATTTCATTTTATAGCTGCAGTCTTATGATACAAATATTAAAGTCACTAGTCAGAAAATGTTTAATACATGTACACTTGTAATGTTTGTGTGCACAATAGTGTCAACAAATAAAGTGTCCTGCACCCAAGTGTGAATCTGTAGAACGGTACCGTATACAACTTTGTACATTATCCTAATCACTGACCTTGAGCGAGACTTTGAGGGCTTTTTGGGCTTGGGTTTCTTCTCGTGGCTCTGACTACGACTTTTTTCTGCATTGGCCTTGAATGTAGATCTGTTGATAAAGAACAGATGGTATAAACAACCAAATTTAATAATGATAATGATAAACTAAGCAAACAGTTTTTTCTGCATTATCCCACTCAGCTGCTTCTTAAGTTAAGATCCTACCGACATCTGGGTTAGGATCTGGTACCATAAGAGTAGGTCAAAATTCCACACCCCCAAAGTGAGAAATTTGTCAAAGTCCCCCACTGGGTAATACTGGCAATATACATACTGCAGAATACTCAGTCCAGCCCAGCATAGAGACAGAAAATTCCAACTCTTAAATTTTTTTCAAGTACAATTTGTTGTAAAAGACAAAGGTCTAATTCTAGCTAACTACCACACTGCACTAGGCCACTATTCCCCACTGCCAACATGTTACAGAACTGAAACCACAATATTGTAGTTGTATCTGAATACATTTGACTTAACCATGCAATACTACAGTTTTACAAAAGCTTAATATGACAATTTTCATTGCAAGAAGATGCTTTACAGAGAGACTTGGGTTTACTGTGCCAATATGTGGTGCTGTGAGTACCAGGGGCCAGATTCACGAATGCACTTACGAACCTGTACATCTTTTCTCAATCTTTGGCGGCTTTGTTTACAATTATTAAACAGTTAATGAGCTCCGAAGCACCAGGAGGCTGTTTATAACAATAACAACAGTTGATTGGGAAGTTTTCATGCTTGTAAACTGTTTAATAAATGTAACCAAAGCCGTCAAAGATTGAGGAAAGATGTACACGTTCGTAAGTACTTGCGTAAGTGCTTTCGTGAATCTGGACCCTGCAAACTACTTAATTTTCCTCTTTAAATCATGATGGCTCTTGCTAGTGTACATTGTTATCATGGATTTAAAACTCTGCAGAGGAACGACATTTATAACTGCAAACCGAGCTGCATTCCATGACATATTTTAATGTGCTGATGCTGGACCGAGCGCTGCACTGCCTGGTAGCACCATTTAGCACTATTGGATTCTAGTTAGTTTTGTTTGTTTGTTTTTCTTTAGTCATTTTATTTTGATTGTGAATTGTTTGGCATTTTAGCTGTTCTTGAGGCTTGTGAACCCAGCAATTGTCTTAAAAGCTTTTCTAACATTTTGGATGCTTTCCCAGTGAAGAGGCAAAATGTGCTCTGTGTGGCTCATGTAACTGGGCCAGTTTTTGCCTCTGGTCCCTGGTAGACCAAATGAACTCGTGCAACTGATGTGAATGGTAGATTGGAGCAATCTATTTACAAGAAGCCATCGGGGCTCTACCAGAAAGAGGTGTTTCAGTACATTAATGCTGGGTTATTATGTTGCATATTTTTTCTTCATTGTTTCAAAGGTGATTTGACCAAGACTTTAACATCTTGGAGCACATATCCTCATTTATTGGCATATACAGTTTAAAGGAAATCAATAAATAAATACCATGCCCATGTCTCGCACCTTAGAAACTTGTTGTTATACATTTTCTTTTAATTTCTTATTTTTAATGTTCCACTTCAAATTTGGGGAGTCTTAAATTTCACATATTTAGGAATTAGTTCTCTTATTATGTGAAAATATTTTATGACTGATGCATAAACGTTTGAATTTACATTTTCAAAAGTGTCAATTTAAACAAATTTTATCAACACACACAACCAGCGTTGAATGTAATAAAACACTAATTTCCAAGTGACCCTAGTGGCTTCCTGAAGCTAGCATTTCCAATGTGTGTGTTTACTAGTTGTGTTTACTGGTTGTGTTTTTGCGGGGGTTGAGCTTTGCTCTTTCGGCCCGCCTCTCAACTGTCAATCAACTGTTTACTACTTTTTTTTTTTTTTTTTTTCTCCACACCACACACACACCCCCCAGGAAGCAGCCCGTGACAGCTGACTAACTCCCAGGTACCTATTGACTGCTAGGTAACAGGGGCACTTAGGGTGAAAGAAACTTTGCCCATTTGTTTCTGCCTCGTGCGGGAATCGAACCCGCGCCACAGAATTACGAGTCCTGCGCGTTATCCACCAGGCTACGAGGCCCCCCTGTGTGTTATCAGTCATGTAGTTCTCTGGCTTCCCCGGGACCAGAGCCAGAACCTGGTCCCCCCTCACAAAGGCACAGGGAGCTGTGGCATTTATATATTAACACTTTTGGGGACCGATGTCGCTTGAGAGCGGCAGCCATTTTTCTCTTGAATCCGCGAAAGTGTTGGGCGCTCACGGCTAGTGATCGACGTAGTTTTTTATTTCGTGCCGGTGTAACGCATCCTTGTGTGACATTTTATGCTTATGTTCTTCTAGAACATTCTATTGCGAACACATTGCTACAAAAATGAAATACGTACATCAAAAATTAAGGTCAGAACAGTGAAAAAGAGTATACACTTTTCAATAGGTCTCGCCGATGTGCTGTCGGGTGTGCGGTAACGGGTAACACTTCGGCCACTTCCCACACTCTTGCAGGTGGGCCGCGATCATGATTCTACATTTATATGCATATGTCTGCGTGGGGAATTTTATTGCGCTCTCAGTGATACCAAATTTAACGCTGTAGGACAAGCGTGGAGTTGACAACCCTGCAAAGAGTAGAAATATTTCGTCCCTGTTTGGAGCTCACGGCTAGTGATTGACGTAGTTCTTTATTTGGTGCCGGTCTAACACATCCTTGTGCGACATTTTATACTTATGTTCTTATATCCCATTGTGATGGGATCCCTGGATTTGAAAGTTCTCGTAATCCATCCAATCATTTTTCTGGCTGATGCAATATTTGCTTGGTTATGCTCCCTAAACGTTAGGTCGTCAGACATCATTATTCCCAAATCCTTTACATGCTGCTTTCCTACTATGGGCACATTTGATTGTGTTTTGTACCCTGTATTATGTTTAAGGTCCTCATTTTTACTGTACCTGAGTACCTGGAATTTATAACTGTTAAACATCATGTTATTTTCTGTTGGCCAGTTGAAAACTTTATTAATATCTGCTTGAAGTTTTTCAATGTCTTCAACCGAGGTAATTTTCATGCTGATTTTTGTGTCATCTGCAAAGGATGCATTTTTTTTTCTTTTTAGTGTTTAAGTGAAGCATACCACTTCACTACCACCTGCTGTGTATTTCCACAGAACATTCTCACATAACACAAACTGCAGCGGCCCCCCACCAATGCCACAAAAACAAAGAACACAAGGCGATAGAGGAATAAGGTGGCGATCGAGAGAAACTAAAACAGAAGAGAAAAACTAAACCAAATGAAGGACAGCAAAGAGGAAGAAAGAGCGTGGTGAGCATCAGGCTGTGAGAAGCTGCATCGAACAGCCTGATGGATCAGACCAACAACCAGGAAGCTGGTCTGGGGACATGATCACCGGAATCTTCAACAGAAGGTAGTCAACCGTTATCTAATGGCTCTTTTGGTGCTTTGTTTTCATAAATCATGAAGTACTGTACTATGTATTGTCTAGCCTGCTTTTCAGAGTGCTTTCCCAGTGAGGATGATGGCAACAATCCCCTGCTCTCTGTGCCTATGAGGGAGTCAGGTTCTGGCTCTAGGTCCCCACAGCATGCCAAGACAACTCCAAAGACTGATTAAGACTGATGTGACTGTATGAGACTTATGCCCCACTTTAGGACGCAAGTGGAACTTGCTCAGAAAATGATCATTCTGTTATGTACCTTAGAGCATAGATAACATTTGTATGCAATCAGAATCATTGTTCATATACCTAAATTTGCAGAAACACGTATTATTTGCTATGACATTTGGCGTCAGCCAAAACAAAAGGTCAAATACTGTATTCTGAGTTCTAGACTGTTAGAGAATCTGGATTTCACTTAGAATGATATATATATATATTCTTTCTTAAATACAGAGTATGTAAATGGCAACTCTAGTTGCCATTTACTGGGTCGTTCTTTAGTATACTGTATATCTTTACATAATACATGCATGCATGTATATAAATAAGTATATGTAGACAGGTATTGAAGTCTTTTGGGGCAAATACCATATAAAAGGTTCCAGCACATTAGCTGAAGGATTAATATTACTATTTACCTAACCAATAAGAACTTTTCAAGCATTATAGCTATATTTTGGTCACTTAAATATTTAATAAAATTAAGTGTACAACTCACCTGGCATCCTCCTTTTTGTCTTTGTCCTTCTCCTTTTCTCTAAATTATAAAAGAAACAAGATGTTATGTAATAATCAAGTGAATATAGTATACTATGCAAGTCAAGCAAAGCATTATCATATGTTTTGTGATCAAGCAAGGTCATATATATGTGAGTAATGTGATTTTTTATATATTTCTAAACAACAACTAGTAGACTAAACTTTACATCACAATTGTGCAAATAATCAGCTTTCAATTTTCACTTAATTATGAATTCAAGTAATCCCAAACCTGCCAAATCCTCTGCAGCGCCAGCCACACCGCCGCAAACTCCCACGCCATGCCGTGAGCCCAACACATAGACAACACCCACCACCTCTGCCCGGACTGGTAAGCATTGGTCACAAAGCCCCTACTGACAGACGAGGCATCCGTGAACACATCGAGCGAGGGAAGAGGAAAGCGCCATGACACCGAAAAACCCAAAGAGGAAGCCTGTGGCGCAGCAACCGACCTAGGAACACTGGGGGGTCAAACCCAGCGAGAGCGGTGAAAAAAAGCTGTCCCAAAAATACCAGAAAATCTTCTGAAGCCAAACCCTGTCCAGTGGATAAACCGCTAGGCAAAGTTCAGGCTCCCGCACAGCTGTGGGAGGCTCGAGGCAAAGTTCAGGCTCGAGAAACCGCCGAGTGACCCGGGTATCCTTTAAAAGCAGCCGATGGCGAGACTGCAGCCGGAGCAAGGCCGCTCCGGCCTTGCTCCGGCTTGTTTCAAATCTCCAATTTGTTTCAAATCCAAGTACACTGCCTATATGGGAACATAATTTGAGTGGCAGTGGTGTTAGTGGCGTTATGTCGACTTCAATTTAATCGGAAGAACTTTATAAATTGTCACCCACACTTCCATGGAATATAAACATTCCATTCAATGTACCATAACCATAGAAAAAGTACCATAGCCTTTCTCAAGATTCATATGGCTCTTGCTCAGCCTTAACATTTAAAGTTAGTCAATATGCCTCTTCATTTTCATGATAGTAAAAGGAAACCAGTCAAAAGGAAAGAAAAGAGAAAAAAAAAAAAAAAAAAAAAAAAAAAAAAAAAAAAGATGAAAAAGATCATAGCTTACTTTGGTTTATTCTCCTTATCTCTAGACCTTGAGCGTGATGATGACGACGAGGAGGAGGAGGAGGATGAACGTGAAGATGAACTGCTGCTGGAGGAGCTGTCTGAACTGCCCGAAGATCCAGAAGAACTTCTTGACGAACTATAAAAATACATGTAAATATAATTTTAGCAATGTCAGTACATTAATGCCTATTTGTTATTAATATTTTCCTAGTCTATAGAGAACAACAAAATTAAGTTTGATTATTAACCTACACATCAAAATATCTATAGCTTTAACATGCGTTATTAAAGAGAAAGACACCATTTTATATACTGTAACACCCAGGACCTCCCCCCCCTTAGAGTTCACACCCAGGGAAGCCTTCTCCAAGAGGTCAGCCCAGATGACCTCCGGTTTATCTTGTATATTGATTATAAATTCCTGGGTTAGTCTTAGTCAGCATAGTTTCAAGTATGTAATATTTCATGCAAGGAAATTAGACTCCAGATTCTTATGTGTAAACATCCCTGGATCTCCCCCTTTTGGCCAGGTCAGAGGTCAGTCACATGTAATTAATAACTCCTCTCTTGAAGAGTGTAGGGTGAATGTCAAACAAGCTTATTTAAATATTTCTTGAGTGTTTGTACACTTTTGGTGGGTAGCAACAGCAGATCTCCCCCTCCCCCCTGTGGGGGGTTGTATATAGAGGGCCTGTAGGAACATAGGGAGGGCAGAGTGCGGTACACCGGGATCGAGAGCGGGGCTGTGAAGAACATCTCAGCCAGGGAGAGACAGATAGCTTAAGGTAATGTGTGTGATCTCTGAGTTTTGTTCCATGTCCAAAGTTCTTAACTTTTTGCCAGTGTTAGGGTAGGATTTATAATTGGTGATTGACATAATTTTGGTCTCAATAAACTCATGTTAAATTTCCCGTCTGTGTCAATTGTTGAATCCTCTTAGCCTTTTGGATATAGTGGCTGACAACCGTTTTCATAATTAATGACAGTCATAGAAAGTACTCTCCAAGTCAAGCAATGTTTCTTGCCTCGTTGCTTGATATAGTCTCAATGGTCAAAGGCAGATGGTGGCAGCGTATTTAATCCTTGTGTTAGCATTTCCTTATTGGCAGTGTATCTTTTGGTTCCGGTGTAACCATCATATGTCAGCTCACATTACCGTGTTTTATAACAGTGTTATCAAGTGCAACCGATGAGGAAGTGTTACTCAGGATTAGTAGTGTTCCATTAAAGGGGTACATTTTAGAGTGGTGTTACAATACGGTAAATGAACAGTATAGATGAACCCTGTGGAAAATATCTCATGTTGACACCCAACACACACATCTGAAAACTAAGAGCATCATCATTTTGGTACATCCTGGACCATTATCAAGACATGATAATGGTCCAGGACAATTCGAAACATGCTCAGTTCTTTATTTTCGGATGCGTGGGTTGGGTGTCAACTCTTCAGCCACATTACTGTGACTCGTCACCTACACATCTCTCATATGCGGCCCTGTCGGCAAAAGTGTAAAAGTACCATAAACAGAAGTTTAAACTTGGACATAATATTCTTTTATACAGTATACCCAACAGGTCTCAGTTATTTAGCAAATGGATGAAGTTTAGCAGGGAGACTGGTGGATGGGTAAATGTTAAAGATATGGAGAACATTAAAATGTAGAGAGATCATTAGAAGTACTGTAGCTGGAAAAAATATTTTTTAAAGTGTAATACATGAGAAGAGGTGCTAATGTGAACATGATTGGATTTGATGGTATGAGAAGAGTGGAAGATCATATAGCAGCCTGTACTGTATGACGGAAAAGGTGAAGAAGCTGATATGTGGAAAAGTTCCTGGTGTTGATTAGGTAGCAATATATGTAAATGATTAAATGTTAAGAAAGAAAAGAAATGGAGAGTGTGTATACAGTACATGCCAGAAGACATGAAAGATTGGTAATGTGCCAAATGATTGAAATAGAAGTAACTTTACCATTACAGTGGAACCTCAACTTACGAATGCCCCCTATTTACAAATTTTTCGGGTTACGCATTCAATTTCACATTTGAATGAATGTGATGTGCAAGAAGCAACATCAACAAACTGGAAAAGGTGCAAAATGTTTCCCAGAACTAACGGACAAGAACTACGAGGTGAGGTTAGAGGCATTAAATAATTTTAATTTAATTTAATGCCCCTAATTTTATGTCACATCTTAACACACCCTATGCTAAAACAGCATAACCTAACACAGCCTAACCTGATGATATAGGGTTCATCAAACATAAAACTATGGTTCAGCATGACTAGGCAAGACTCACCCCGAAGCCCACCCAGCCTTACCTTCTACTGGAGCTGCTATCACTGCTCGACGACTTCTTGCGTGGTTTCTTCTCCTTGTCTCGTGATTTCCTCTCTTTCTCCGAGCCGCTGGTGGAAGCTGACCGACTACGACTCCTACTGAGAACCCTGAAATGCCAGAATTAAAATATGACAGGGTCTCGGTAGTACTGTTGTCATTGTTCTCAACTCACAGAAGGCAATCCCAGGTTCAAATCCCGGGAGGGACAGAAATAGTCGGGCATGTTTCTAAGCACCTAATGTTCTATTCAAAAAGCAGTAAATAGGTACCCAAGAGTTAATATTATTATTATTAATAACAATAATATTATTTATTATTAACATTATTAATAACAATAATATTTATTATTAACATTATTAATAAATAATAATAATAATTTATTCAGGTAAAAGTACAAACAAAATGAGTTACAAGCAGAATGTTTGATCCTACTTCTATTATGTTAAGCGGTAATTGGTTTAACAAATCAACATGCACAGTGTTTGGGCAAGATGTGGTAAAAAAATGTAAAAACTACGACTTAAAACCAAGATCAAAATAATGAATTGAACTGAAGCAGAAAAAAAGAATGACAATAATTACATGTTGACTGGAACAGCAGAAATTACAGAACTGTTGAACTTGAACAGAACTTGCAACAGAACTGCAAAAGTAATTTTAACTAAACAGACTACTGTACAATTTTCATTAAGTTTATACATGGCATATATCAGCAGTTATTCAAGTTAAGTCATTAATAATTATTGTTTGATAATAGCAAGACATAGGTTGACATTTAAAGAGGTAAGGTAGGGTACATGGAGTTTATTAGGTAGTACAGTACTTAGTTTTTCTCTTAAACTGGGGGAGAGAGGTATAGCCTTTGACATGATTGGGAAAGTCATTCCACATTCTGGGTCCCTTAATTTGCAGAGCATTTCTAGTGTGGTTAAGTCACACACTTGGAATATCAAATATGTATTTGTTTCTAGTGTGGTGCCCATGGGTTCTGTTACAACCTTCTAGAAAGCTTTTAAGGTCAGGATTGGTATTACAGTTCAGAGTTTTAAATATATAGAATACACTTGAGAAGATGTGCACCGACTTAATATCTAACATATTCAAAGATTTAAGTAAGGGTACCGAGTGCTGTCTGGGGGCCAGAGTTTGATATTGCTCTAATAGCAGCTCTGTGTTGAGTAATTAGAAGACATAGATGATTTTGGGTAGTAGAACCCCAAGCACTAATACCATAATTGAGGTAAGGATAGATGATAGAGTAATAGAGCGTCACCAGGGCAGAGCGAGGTACATAATATCTGATCTTAGAAAGAATGCCAAACAGTTTTAGCTATACTTTATGTACACAGTATTTTGAATGTGTCCCTGAAAATTCAGCTTGTTATCGATAAGGACACCAAGGAATTTACCATCTACTTTGTTACTAATTTGGAAATTGTTAACTCTTAGATTAATTTGATTTGAGATTTTATTGACATAATATAGAAGGTTTTGTCAAAGTTAAGGGCGAGTTTGTTAGCAGCTAGCCAAAGACGAACTTTATTTAGTTCAATATTCACTAACATTCTGAGTAAGAGAGTCAGGACTGGAAAAAAGTTAGGTTGTGTCATTAGTCAGTCAACTGTTGTGGGGATGCATCTCCTTAACAGTTAACTAACTCCTGGATGCCTATTTACTGCTAGGTGAACAGAGCCATTAGATGCTAGAAAGCGTGCCTATCCCATACAAAATGAATTAAAATATGAATCAGCCACCATTTGTACACAGACCCTCGGTAGAGGCGTTGGGGGGGGGGGGGGAGACCAGCCCGCTCTGTATCATGGTAAATGTCGTCAGCTACGTTCACTTGACACTGCTATCACATGGGGGAGATGCCTTGGGGGTGTTGGGAGTGCGTGAGACATGAGGGAGGTGAGAGATGAGAGAGGTAGACACTCACATGTTGCGTGAAGACCTGGACACAGCGCCGCCAGCAACGTCTCTCTGATCACAGTATTCCTCACGCTTGTACAGTGATGCCAGACCTCAATTTCTGAAAGTAGCGAGAGGAAAGTCTAGAAGTCGCGAATTTGTAATTAAAGTAGCCCAATATTTTGTTTAGTGACTCATATAGTTGTCAGAATTAATATATTTTAATAAGAACATAGGCAACTGCAGAAGGCCTATTGGCCCATACGAGGCAGCTCCTATCTATAACCTCCCAATCCCACTCATATACATGTCCAACCCGCGCTTGAAACAATCGAGGGACCCCACCTCCACCACGTTACGCGGTAATTGGTTCCACAAATCAACAACCCTGTTACCTAACCAGTATTTACCCAAGTCTTTCCTAAATCTAAATTTATCCAATTTATACCCATTGTTTCGTGTTCTGTCTCATAGAGTGCACTACATGATTCAATGGTTGTAATAATATTATCACTCCATATATATACTAAAAAAGATCATAGTATGATAACTTAGCACTAGAAAACGGTCGGTATACTTTCTAAAATCAGTTTTTTTTAACATCCTTATGGATAACGTCGTTACCATGACATTTGCAGAAGGGTTTAAATTGATAAGCTATGCTGATGATATAGCATGCTTTCATCTTACAATATGTACACACAATGAAGCAAATAGTTATCTTCACTCACAGCTGACAAAAACTTTGCATAACTAACAGCATAATCAAAACAGATCTCACAGTATGCCATGTGATTACCCATTGGAATGTGAAATAATTCACTGTATCGGGGAACAGGAAGCCAGAGTGTATTCATACAGGCTAGGCTTTTTAATGAGGCCTAACTTGCAGACAAAATTAACCCAACGTGCAGGCGATGAGCCACAATAACGTGGCTGAAGATATGAAACTAAAACTCACCAGAAAATGAGGAGACGACGACGATTATCAAGTCTATTGTGATGGGAGCGAGGTTGTTATCGTTTTAGATTTAGCTACTCAGAACGAAATGTCCATGTAGCACAGGCTATCGTGAGCCCGAAGAAGGGAGCGAACTTGAACTGTAACCAGAGGGAGCGAGATTGATTGATGAAAATTAAGCCACTCAAAAGGTGACACGGGCATTAAGTAAGGCAACGGAGAGGTGAGGAGGAGGAAATTCTTAGAGGAACATAAGAACAAAGGTAACTGCAGAAGGCAGTTAGTTACCTTTGGCTCCCACTCAATCCTACTCATATACATGTCCAACCCACGCTTGAAACAATATCCTCATCTCCACTACGTTGCGCGGTAATTGGTTCCACAAATCAACAACCCCTGTTACCGAACCAGTATTTACCCAAGACTTTCCTAAATCTAAATTTATCCAATTTATACCCATTGTTTCATGTTCTGTCTTGTATTGATACTTTTGTGCAAATTCCAGCGAATGCAAATTAAGCTTTGTTAATCTTTCTTCATATGAAAGATTTCTAATTTGGGGAATTAACTTAGTCATCCTACGATGGACACGTTCAAGTGAATTTATATCCATTCTAAAGTACGGCGACCAAAACTGAACTGCATAATCTAAATGGGGCCTAACCAGAGCAAGATATAGCTGAAAAACCACACCAGGTGTCTTGTTACTAACGCTTCGATTAATAAATCCCAGTGTTCTATTTGCCTTATTACGAATATTCATACATTGATCCTTTGGTTTTAAATTCTTACTAATCATAACTCCTGCTTGTTTGAGACTGCCGGCGATAGTTACATGCACATCACCGCCATCTACACTAAGCCTGGCCCGCCTATATAAGCAGCTCACCACCGGCCAGTCTTTCACGGGAGACATTTCCCGTCACGCAGGGTGCAGTCGCACCTCCATAGATCTCCAGTATCGGCTCTTGATACTGGTAATGGCTCAAAAGGGCCGCCACTTACGGGCTATTCATGCCCGTGCCACCTTTTAGGTGGCTTAATCTTTATCAATCGGCCAGTCTTATCTTGGGTGGCTTAATCTTTATCAATCGGCCAGTCTTATCTTGAGTGGCTTAATCTTTATCAAACGTTGTTATATATTGTTATAGATTCAGCTATACTTGTTCAGCTACTCAGAACAAGTTCCAAGTAGCTCGGGCTATGGTGAGTCCGTAACTTACCTGGCACAGGAGCGGGGCAAGTAGCACGGGCCATGGTGAGCCCGTAGTGGATTTACCTGGCACAAGAGCCTAGTTTTATCAACTTTGTTGTTGTTAGAGATTTAGCTACTCAGGACGAAGTGTCCATGTAGCACGGGCTATGGTGAGCCCGTAATTTTATCAATCAATCGGCCAATCTTTCATACTTACCACAGGAGGTACCGTGATCACGGCTAGTCTTCAGAATACGCTTCGTGCTCTCAAGCTATAACATGTACTGTAGCCTTCCCAGGAAACAGTAGATGCGTACAGCTTTTTGTATATTGTATTATTTTGCACCTCTCTTTGCCCTTAACGTAACGGTCACATGTTTGTTTCTTTTGCATTTTGTATTGTGTATCGCCAAGTAGAATATGGGAATTGTTATATTGTTAGTCATTTTTGTTATATTAAATATTAAACGTTTTTCATTCTTTTGGAATTTACCCGCAGCTCTCACACAGTAAAGAGGTCAGAAGCAGTCTTATGTACTTTATTTTTTTTTTTATGTGACTGGCATTTCACCTGCCGGAGTAGCCACTGCTCTATTCTTTCAGATTAACGTCACACCAAGAAATGCTATGATGGAGATAATGAGGAAGGAATTGAATCTGAAGAGTATTTGGGATAGAATTTCAAAGATAAATGTAGCCTCTGCCATTAGATTAATGAGAGGTGGGGAAGCTAATAAATTAATCCTCTTAGTTCAATGGTGGGAAGTGATGAATAATGTATGTTAAAGTACAATAAGAGAGCATATATATATGATCAGTACCTTATGTTCTAATGTTACAAAGTATGATGTTATTCCAAAATGCATTGCTTTGCGTAAGTGATAATTCACGCCACCATGGGGTGTTGCTGTTTTAGATTCAGCTACTCTGAACAAAAAGGTCCAAGTAGCACGGGTTATGGTGTACCCGTATTGGACTTACCTGTCACAGGAGTGGGGGCTATAATTTGCACCATGGAAAGATTGCATCGTAGATGTAGTAATTATTCTCCTGCCAAAGAACAAATGTATGAGATAGGAGAGCTGAGGACAACATATGATTGTATAATTAGAAAATTACCTACAGAAAACACTCTACATGTATATTGTGATGGGTCAGTATCTAGCTAATGCTACTACTTCCTGAGAAGCTGAAGGTAGTATCGTCAGCAAATAATATAGGTTTAAGAATGTTAGAGACATTAGGCAGATCATTGGTGTATATAAGATTAGGGAAGGCCCTAGGATGCTGTGCTGTGGCACTCCTACAGTTAATGGTAGAGTGGGAGATATATCATTGAGGCTACATATTGGTGTCTCATAAGATAGGACTTTTCTTAACAGAAGGAGGATGGTAGAAAAAGAATTAAATGAACATCACACTCGACTTGATAATGGTCCAGGACGGACCAAAACGTCGTCGTCTCATTTTCTGGTGTGTGGTTTAGTCTTCATAGCCCAACTTATTTTTAAATTAGCCCAAAACGTCGCAAGTAGCGAGATTACAAATTTACGAGCGCCGAGCGTTCAAAGGTAGCACAATTTGCTACGTTTAGTCCAATCTGGCAACAATGCTCATGCATCTTATAATATAAACACAACTCCTCCTTGCTTATTATTACAGAAAATTATCTTTATATTTTATAATTAAAATAATTTATTCTTTTAGCGCAAATCAAGCTTTCATAATTCTGTATTTTGAGTATGATTAATATTTACAGAAAACTGTTAAGAAGGTAAACTATAGTAAATACGGCTCCCTGTCCCGCGTTTTACTTGAGTTTGTATCTTTTTTTTTTTTTTTTGAGATATATACAAGAGTTGTTACATTCTTGTACAGCCACTAGTACGCGTAGCGTTTCGGGCAAGTCCTTAATCCCATGGTCCCTGGAATACGATCCCCTGCCGCGAAGAATCGTTTTTTCATCCAAGTACACATTTTACTGTTGCGTTAAACAGAGGCTACAGTTAATTAAGGAATTGCGCCCAGTAAATCCTCCCCGGCCAGGATACGAACCCATGACATAGCGCTCGCGGAACGCCCGGCGAGTGTCTTACCACTACACCACGGAGACTGCATCTCAATAAACACACTTGAACTTGAACTTGTACTTGAGTTTACCTAAGAGCCACTAACACTAATGGCCTCGACGAGGAGTGGAAGTTCGAACTGACTTCCGGAACAAGTGCTTCACTGACGAATTTTTGTTCGAACCACAACGCTGTAAATGCTTCACCCACGTACTACAAATACAAATAATCGCCAAGAGAACCTAAACACCTAACCTAAGCTAAGCCTATATATATGCACAATATGCTATTATAGTATAATATTAATTTGTATTTGAGAAAATTCCCGTTTTGAATGAACAGAATGTAAAAGTTTATGAATGCGTTTGTGGGGTCGACTGCTGGATGGAATGGACTTGAGTCGAGGACGGGTTGGTTTCCTTTCACCTAATGCACTATTCACCTAGCAGTAAGTAGGTATTCAGGAGTTAGTCAGCTTGTTGTGGGGCTGCATCCTGGGCGGGGACAGTAAGTCAACCTTGGGGAATGACCTTGATATAAGCCTAACATGCATAAATACACGCTGGTTACCTGTTCCCCGACAGGTACTTATTATTATCCTGGAGTATGATTGGTAGATGTGGGGGACGGGTGTAGGGGGGCGGCGCGCCATTGGTGGATGGCGGCCCCGGCCCGAGCATACCTGTGTTGTCATGGCCGCCCTCAGAGTGTCCTCCTCTCGCCTCAGCAGCTCCCTGAGGGGCGTCCTACACACCCACACGGCAGGCCTCGCCACCACTCCCGCCATGGTAACTATGCTGCAGCTGTTACTGCTACTGTTGCAGTAGTAACCAACAGTAATGCCAGTGTGTGGTCTGCAGGTGGGCCGCCGGCAGCCCTTCCCTGGCCCACTGGTCTACTCATGTTAACAATGTCATGTCAGTATTTACACAACGGGACACATGTTGTTGTTTTAGATTCAACTACTTGGAATAAAAAAATACAAGTAGCACCAACTATGGCGAGTCTAGTGGGCTTAAGGTACAGAATCCTGGGCGGAACTGAAATGCTTGGGCGAGTTTCCTATCGCCTAATGCGTCTGTTCACCCAGAAGTTAATAGGTACTCAGGAGATAGTCAGCTGTTGTGGGGTGTGTTTGTTTTTATTGTATTTATTTATATATTTTTTTATTTATTTATTTTTTTTTTATTTATAAGAAGGTACATTGGGTTTGAAAGATAGCATTGATGTTTTTACACTCTTCTAAAGCCACTAACACGCATAGCACTTCTGGCAGGTCCTTAATCTAACAGATAATTTTAAGTTAGTAATTTGTAGCAAAATTTTATGAATATTAACAGGTACATCGTTCTGATAGCAGATTTTTGCTGAGTGATGTTGGGCTTGAGGTAATTTGCAGTAGTTGAACTCCATGCACAGATACCCTATGTAAGATAGGGGATAGATTCACTCACTACTATCTTACAAGATTAAGAATGGTTGGTATACAGTACTTTCTAAAATCAGAAATTAGGATCCTCGCCCTGCTCTCATTATACTACTGTACATGCTTATCTATCCTCTATCAGTCTCATGTCTATGTAAGGTAGGGTATAGATTAGTGCGTAGTATAATGAGAGCGAGTGGGGATCATAAATCTGATTTTAGAAAGTATACTGACCGTTTTTTTTTTTTTTTCCTGTGTTGTATGTGGGTGCTGAAGTTCAGTCTCTTGTCTATATACAGAATAGGCTAACGAACTTTCCCTCATTTTTATTGCTCATGTTAACATTGTCTATCTGAATTTGAATTTTATTTGACGATTTACTACCAATAAAATGTAGTAAGTCTTTTCTATGTTTAGTGTGAGTTTGTTGGTTGACATCCATGAGTATACTTTTTTTAATTCGTTATTGACAATAATATTTAGTGTGTGGGGGATGGGGTCAGAATAGATGAAGGTAGTATCGTCAAAAAATAGTATAGGTTTAAAGATGTTGGAAACATTGGGCAAATCATTGATGTATATAAGAAATAGGAGAGGTTCTAAGATGCTGCCCTGTGGCACTGCCACTGTTAATGGTAGCATGCGAGAGGTTATGTTATTGATGGCTACATATTGGTGTCTTGCTGAGATAGGAACGAATATAGTTCCGAGCATGGCTTTGGATACCATAGTAGTGAAGGTTAAGTAAGAGGTAGTTATAGTTATATAACAAAGGCCTTTCTTAGGCCTTTGATACTGTAAACTGATAATAAATGTTAACATTGCCATTAATACTTTATTTTATTTAATGTCTGCCACTTTTGTTAAACAATTGTGTACTGTATTTAAATACATAGCAGTGTACTGTATATTGCTGAACTGGGATAATAATACATCATGCTTGATAACTTATAGTACGTGTACTGTATTTGTAATGTACTGCATTGTTTCTCTTATCTTTTTTGACAGAAAACAAAAATAGGGAAAACTAAATTTAATAAGGTAAGAGTTTATAATGTAACAGGCAAATTGTTTTCCTGCATGGCATTACAGTTGCACAGATTTAGAGAGTTTGCATTTGGTAATGCACAGATTCGACCCCTTTAGTTGTAGATGGGAGTATTTAGCACCCTTCAAGAACCAGCATTTCACATTGTGCTTACAATCTTTCTATTGTCTTGTTTGTTCAATACAGCTTCAGTATCTCCATTTAAAAAAAAAAAAATTGTGATTCTGCAAAATAATTATTTCGGTGAACTCAGATTTGCTGTGTTCAACTTAATATACACGATTAGTTAAGTTATACAATCCCTGTGCATCAAAATGTTTATAAACAATGCAATTCCATACAATACTTCCTGTAGATTTGTATGATTTTTTTTAATTGAACTACATGTTTTGTAATTTTATCAGAACTGTTATGTTTTAATTCATGCCCATTACATATACTGTACTGTATAATGAACTATTGCCTTTGATATAAGTACTGTAAGTTTTTACATTAAGAATATAAAATAAAAAATTGATTTTTTTTTGCACTCTAATTAGGTTCCTCCCAGAGACATCTGGCAAAGTTCCTGCAAGAAATAGGAAGTAACCTGAAATGCTTCTTTATATATGCAAAGTATAAATACAAAAATCAAAGTAAATAAAGGCCCATTTACTGTAGTTGAAAAGAGGTACATATACAGTACTAGTACTGCAAATCTATATAAGAGAATGTCTGTATATCTGTTTAAAGGTTGGAGGCCAGATGCTTAGTGCTAACCTCATTAAACATTGTAGGATTAATGGTGATCTTATCGGGAGTGACGGGGTGAGGGTCAACCCTGTGCCTCCTGAAAGGGGGCATGGGGACGACCTTGCTGAGTGAACAGTGCTCGGGGATTGTAGTCCTAAGGGCTCGCTACTTTCACTCGCTACCAGTACTTTCTCACTTGTTCCAACTGTCTAAAACTGCAAAGAAAATGTTCAAATTTTTTTTTTGGCACCATTGTTTCCTTAACTTGAATCTATGACCTCTTGTTCTTGAGGTTGCTGGTTTCAGGAATTCCTCTGTCAATTTGGTAGATTCTTATTATTTTAAAAGTAGTGATCATATCGCCTCTCTTTCTTCTAGTTTTGGCATATTTAATACCTCCAGCTCCTCTTCATAAACTTTGTTTTTCAGTTCAGGAAGTAATTTTTGTAGCATGCCTTTGCACCTTTTTCTGTTTATTGATGTTCTTCTTGAGATATGGGCATTATGCAACTGCTGCATATTCCAATTTTGGTTTCACAAAAGTCGTGAACAATTTCTTTGGTATTTCACCATGTAATTAAAGGCAATTCTGAAGTTGGAAAGTGCCCATGCTCCTGCTGCCTCGGCTTCCGCCCATGCTCTTGCTGCCTCGGCTTCCGCCCATGCTCTTGCTGCCTCGGCTTCTGCCCATGCTCTTGCTGATGATGAGGTGATGGATCACACATCATCCAGCATCAAATAGAGCTTGGGGACACAGAACATGTATCAGCCAGCAGTGGGTAAGATGCAATGGCAGGATGGGGTTGGGAAACTACTGTAGTTGTAAATGTGAGCAGATTATTTACCGGCCAGTACTTGGACAACCTGATGTGTGCTAGCCAATCATAGGATGTTTTATCAACACTGGAAGGTTTATTATTGTTTTGTTGCATGACAAGAATTCTAATAACCATATCTGTATATATCTACACTAAATTTTATTCCATATCATGCATTAATTGATGCCCATGTTGTTGCTTTATTGTTTAAAGTTGTGATCAGTATTTAATATATTTTCAGGCAAGCAAAGTAGGAGTTAGGAAGGAGTCTGATACTTTTGGTGAATTGGAAGTGCCAAATAACAAATATTATGGAGCGCAAACTGTTCGTTCGGTTTTAAACTTCCCAATTGGTGGAGAAACGGAACGCATGCCGGTTAGTATCCACTTTGTAGATCGTTGAAGTATTATAAATATTAAGTTTTTTTATATTTCAAATTGTTATTATTATAAGTCTTGGTTTTACTTTTTCACTTTCTATAAAAATGTGATAATTACTTGGAGAAAGCAAATGATTAATGTTGAATAGTCTCAGGAGAGTATTAAACGTGTATTAAGTGGGTAGAATAATATTAAATGCAATGTATATCACTAGTTCTGACATGGGTCTATTACCATTTCTGTGGGGGATCAGGTGGCTGGTTTGATGGTGACCCACTTGCAACATTATGAAGTTACCTGGCACTCCAACTTTGTCGTTGTCTGCACTGTTTACACTATGGCAACTTTTTCTCGTCTAATTTTTTCACTTCCCCTTTCATCTCGCCTATTTTTCAAATTCACTACACATTACATTACACATTTCACGTGTGAAATTCCCAAAATGAAAATTCATTTTTGAGGTTGGCTCTTGATTTGTTTTATTGTCTGCTAGCTACCAGTGATAAAGGCCTTTGGAGTATTAAGAAAGCTGCTGCAGAGGTGAACAAAGAGTATGGCCTCGAAGCAACTATTGCCGATACTATTTCCAAGGCTGCAGATGAAGTCATCAGTGGAGAGCTTTACCAGGAACACTTCCCACTGGTCATCTGGCAGACGGTTAGTCAAACTAACGGAAGTGTTACACAGTGAAATATTTGTTTAAATATGCATAATTGTATTGTCATTTACTGTAAGGAAAATAGTATATAAGCCAGATTTTAGAGGGTACACTGTAGTATATTTGAGTTCTTTTGTGGAATGTACTAATGTCTCGTATACATGGCCATTATATTTTTACTAGTTTCACTGACATTGTAGTGTATCTCTACAGAGAATGATGGCCTCATGTCGATCATATTTTAAATTGTTTTGTATGAGCAGCGGTTTTATATATAATTTTTTTTTTTTTTTTTTAAATTTTTGAAGGGTTCTGGAACACAGTCGAATATGAATACTAATGAGGTTATTGCCAACCGTGCCATTGAACTCCTGGTGGAACGTTGGGCTCAAAGTCTCCTGTCCATCCAAATGACCATGTTAATAAGAGTCAGGTACAGTATATTTTAATTTTGCTATAATATTAATTAGATGTACTGATGCACAAATTTTGTCTAGTTGTTACTTTTAACTGATAGATGTTAACAACCAGTTTTAACAGCAATGCTAACATAGTTGCTCTGCACTGTAACTGAACCACTGCACTGCACAGTGTCGTGAGGCGCTGGATCGAGGGTGCATAGAGCGCTATATGAAGTTTTTAGGAATAGGAGCGATTTAAAACTCCCGCTGTTACGCGGGGTTCACATCCTGTGCCTCGGGACTCCTGTAAACAGATGCCATCTTGAAAAAAATTCAGCACCCGTGCTGGCTGTGAGAACATTAGTACTGAGAGAGCGACCAAGGCATGAGCATGCAGGAGCTGCGTACAGCACCACTGTGCAGCTAGGCAACATCACCACTTTTTAATGATGAATAAAAAGGGTAACTGAAATTATTTTGCATAGATTGCATCAAAGATGATCCTGATGAAGATCCGTCGATCCATAGATGACGGGGCCTGACAGCTGAGTGGACAGTCAGTCATAGACAGTCATAGACAGTCGGATTCATAGTCCTGAGATTCCAGGTTCGATCCATGGTGGAGGCGGAAACCAATGGGCAGAGTTTTTCACCCTGATGCACCTGTTCACCTAGCAGTAAATAGGTACATACCCGAGAGTTAAACAGCTGCTACAGTTTGCTTCCTGGGGGTGTGTAACAAAAAGGAAGCCTGGTCGAGGACCTGGCCACAGGGACGCTAAGCCCCAAAAATTATCTCGAGATAACCTCATGATGACTGTGATAGACTGTGTACAACATTCAGATACCAGTGAATACAATGCTAGTTATGATATTCACAGCATGAGGTACAGACACATCACCCAGTCATTGTTTCCTGCATCTATGCATCATGAACTAACCTTATGTTCTTTCATTAATGTTCATTTCCTTATGGAATTGGATTTCATAAGGAAATGAGCATTACGTTATTACGCTATATAAGTGTATGTAGCTTAATAACAACACGAACAGTTTGGCTGGTTACCTTACCTTACCTTGAGGTTACCTTGAGGTGCTTCCGGGGCTTAGCGTCCCCGCGGCCCGGTCGTCGACCAGGCCTCCTGGTTGCCGGACTGATCAACCAGGCTGTTGGACGCGGCTGCTCGCAGCCTGACGTATGAGTCGCAGCCTGGTTGATCAGGTATCCTTTGGAGGTGCTTATCCAGTTCTCTCTTGAACACTGTGAGGGGTCGGCCAGTTATGCCCGACCCCTCACAGTGTTCAAGAGAGAACTGGATAAAGCACCTCCAAAGGATACCTGATCAACCAGGCTGTGATCTATCATCTCTATGGCTGATCTAAGAATGTGTCGCCATATATGATTCCCTTATTTTTGAGAATAGTGATGTTCCACACATTTAACTATATAAATTCTACATATTACACATTGAATAATATTACTACAAAAAAACCCCAGAAGAAACGAATGAGATGTTGAAATAATTGTGAAATATTATATTCGTAGCAACTGCAGCCCCACGGGGTGGCAGGGTCGAGTGTCCCCGAGTGCTTCATCACTCGGCGCCCATAATTTGCTAAATTTTTCAGCTCCATCACGGCTAAAGTATGGCGCATACAATATTTTATTTTAGTTTACCGTCAAAGACCACATTTTAACAATATAAAAATCCAAAATAATTTTTGGAGATAATTTCTTTTTGGTGCACCATAGGGGTGTTATATTTTAATGCAGCACAGTGCAGTGGTTAATGCCTCTAACCTCTTCTTGTAGCTCTTGTCTTTCAGTTCTGGAGATCTAGCTAAATGTCTTTGCACCTTTTCCAGTATATTGATATGCTTCTTAATTAAAACACTTTGGTGCTCCTGGGTCGTAAATAAACAATGCATAAATGAGCATCATACAACCGCTGCATATTCCAGCTATGGTCTCAAAGGTTGTAAACAATTTCTTTAGTATTTCACCTTCCATGTATTTAAAAGCACTTTTTTGAAATTGGAAAGTGTAGCTTAGGCTTCTCACACGATGTTCTTTGTGGTCCTTGGGTGATAGATGGCGCTGGACATGCACATAGACACCACCGGTATTTAAAATTTTAATCGCTGCTTCTAATCTGCCATAGGTGATAGGCACACAGGCATCTATTGCTTGAGATCATTGGGAGCAGTTTAGGGGTTAATGAAAAGTCAAAGTGTAACAATATCTATAATTTGGCTAGGAATAAGGTTTCCAAATGTGAATGTTTTCTTGTATATTCCTTGATAGTTATCACTGTGTTTCCTTAGTATGAAATTAAATAAACAATTAGCAAGTTTGCCATGAAATCTAAAACTGTGTTCTTAGTTTTCAAAGCATGAAGAAAATTATATTCATTTCCTGATCACTGAACTAGCTCTGAAAATTTAATAAAACAAAGTGTGAGAGTTTAGCTATGGCAGCTATTGGTTATGAAGCTATAATTTGGTGACTGATAAATGTTTTCCTTTATAAAATCAGCATCCCTTCCCCCCCCCCCCTCAAAAAAGGAATATTAATTATTAAATATTTTGTTCCTTTATGAAAGTAAGATGGGGCATTCTTGGTTAGAGCACACATTTCAATCTTGATATTGATGATCATTTGCTTCCAGAGCTCAAATGATACCTACCCAACGGCAATGCACATTGCAACTGCTGTTGAAATTCATAAAACACTTTTGCCTGGTCTGGAGGCCTTGCATAAAGCTTTAGATGACAAGGCCAAGCAGTATGCCGACATTATCAAGATTGGCCGTACTCATACTCAGGTAAGTCAAAATGAACCTACTCAAATTTGCACCTTCATATACATCAATGACATATGAGATTATTACAAACCATATCATCAAATTTGCAGATGACTCAAAGATTTATGGTAAAGTGGGAAATGATAATGATATTCAAGGCTTGTAAAGAGATCTACATGAACTCTACAAATGGTCAGAAGACTGGCAGATGCTTTTTAATATCGACAAATGCAAGACCCTGCATGTGGGGCATAACAACCCATGCCACGACTACCAAATTAATAGCATTACATTACAGCAGATTGATGAAGAAAATGACCTGGGATTCAAAATCCACCACTCGTTTAAAAGTTGCACAACAGGTGGGTGCAGTAGTCAGAAAAGCTAACCAAACTCTTGGGATAATAAAGTGTGCTTTTGACTATAAGGAAAAGAAGGTAATGGTTCTCTGGTGTGTCCCTATTTGGATTACTGTATCCAAGCATGGAGACCTCATTTACAGAAGGACATGGTTGCTCTGGAAAAGGTGCAACACCGGGTAACAAAAGTCATTCCAGAGTCAAGTCATCTCTTGTATCGGCAACATTTGAGGGCCACAGTGCTAACTATACAGTACTGCAAACCAGGCATGACTGGGTGGATGTCATTGAATTTAAAAAAAAAAATGAATAAGTTAGAAGATATTGATCCGTATATTTTCTTCAGAAGGTCAGATGTGACAAAAAGGAGCAGCAATGGCTTCGAGCTCAACAAGCCACAATGTAGGACTCAGAACAGGAGATGCATTTTCACCCACAGGGTTATTAACCCATGGAACCAACCGCCTACCCGCTGAAGCTGTAAATGCTAAAATTGTGTCGAGTTTCAAAGTACTGTATTGTATACCTAGAAAAGATGAAGGCAAACGCGGGGACCTTTGACAAGCCACTGACTTCTTGTCTCGTCGAGGCTACTAGAGTTAGTGGGCCTCGGGTTAAAATGAGGTAAATAAGATAAATAATTTGGAAGATGTAATTTATTCCTTTTTTCTTTTGACTATATATTTTCTTATCTATCTGAATCTGGTAATAACTCTGCCGGTGTCTACTGAAAACCAGAGAATTTAGTAGGCATAGCTAATTGTTCACTTTGATGTAATGTATTTAAATATTGACTAAACCAAATTAAAATTGTGTTAATCTCTTAATTTTTTGTCTTTTGTATTACTGTTTACTTATATATTGCTTCAAGGAGTCTTATGTATACCATTGAGTGGTATTTTCCATAAATGATCATGCAGATGATGTCACAATAATATTGCTGAAGAAATGTTGACTAAACCACACACCTTAAGTTTCAAACTTCAAACTAGAAACTTCAGTTTCTAGTGTGGTTTAGTCAACATAAATGATCATGGTGTGGGTCTGTATCCTTCAGGATTGCACACTTCTACTAGATACACATTTTAACATTTTCTTTTTCACAGTTTAATTTGATTTCAGATTTGATATAGTTTAAATTTAAGTTAGCACATAAAAAACCCAGCATTGATTGTAATGAAATGGCAATTTCTGGGCGAGCCCCGGTGGCTCCCTGAAGCTACCATCTCTGATGTAGGTACTCGGTCGTGGAGTTCTCTGGCATAACAGGGACTCAAAGCCAAAACCTTCCTCCTCAAAGAGGCAAAGGGAGCTGTGGCATTTATATATTAAGTTATTCATTTATGCCACAGCTGAGAAAGGCACCCAGAAAGTCAGTCAAAACAAACCACAGCTGGCTGCCTTTGAGACCTGCAGCCTTGAAAACAGCTTTAGTATGTTGCACTATACAGACTCTGAAGAACCCATGGTGTTCAGTTCCTCATTGTTGACAACATCCCGATCTTCTTTCACATACAGCATCACCCCGCCTGCTCTTGTTGTTCCGTCCTATCTGAATGGTGGGTGGTAACCTGGGAGATAGAATTCCCCTTCTATTCCTCTTTCACTGATGTCAATGATGTTGGGATTTTCAGCCTCTGCATATGTACATAATGATTCAAATTCATTTGAATCTTTTTTCTGTGAGGAAGGGGGGGGGGGCAGGTTTTGGCTCTGGTCCCCTGTAGGACAAACAGAACTCCATCTGATGTGACCCATTTGCATGGAACAATCTTGGCAACATAGCTTCAGGGAGCCACCGGAATTCATCCAAAAGAGGCATTTCATTACATTCAACACTAGATTTTTACTTCTTACTCTATGAACCTTTATCAATGAAAACTCTGCAGGTGAAATACAAGACATAAATGCTGTTGAATATTTAATTCAGTAATTCAATTTATGCAGACGAGTCACAATAACATGGCTGAAGAAATGACCAAACCATAACTCAAAAGATGGAGAAGCAACGACATTTCAGTCCATCCTGGACCATTATCAAGTCGTGTGAAAGAGGACGATTATAAAGTCTTTCACACAACTTGATAATGGTTTAGGACAGACCGAAACCGTTGCTTCTCCATCTTCCGAGTTGTGGTTTAGTCATTAATTCAATGTATTTTTCACTTGATATAAATTACATGGTTTTTAATTATTACAGGATGCTACACCCCTAACACTTGGCCAAGAATTTAGTGGTTATGCTCAACAAATAGAATTTGGTATTGAAAGAGTAAAAGTCTGCCTACCACGTCTTTACATGTTGGCAGCTGGTGGAACAGCTGTTGGCACTGGACTCAACACCAGGATTGGCTTTGCTGAGAAAATTGCTGCCAAGGTAAATAAAGCTGTGAAGATATTAAGAGCATAGATGCACTGAGTTCTTGCATGGTTTTACCTGTTAGTGATTATACCTTGCCTTGCAGTTACCTTGCGTTGATTGCGGGGATCAACGTCCCTACGGCTCGGTCTCTAACCAGGCCTCGCACACTTACGGGCAGCGTGTGTTAGATTTTGGGCCGTCTTCTAGAGTTTTGATTGTCCATCTTATGCATATATATATTAAACAATTTCACTTATTTGTGTGCATGTTGCTAATTACAAGCAAATCATTAGTTTCAGGCCATTTGCAAACCTACAGATTATAACCATGGTAAATATACAGAGATCTTTTTACTTAATTTGTCTGACAGTTTTGAAACGTATTTTTGGTGGGAACCCATCATGGGTCCTTGAAGCTACTTTACTGATAGTGTACCATCTACTAGGCCACATCAGCTATGGAATTCTATAGGCCTACTAGGGTTTTGTAATGGTTTTGTAATGCTCCACCCTGTGTGTTTTCTTTCTTGAATTATTAATATTTTATGACTGGTATTTAGAGTAGAAATTTATTATTTTAGAAGGAATTTTTGTATACCATTTCTCTTGCTATTATTCTAGTGTCACATGTCATGTGTCTAAAATTCACTTTGCAGGTGTCTGAACTTACTGGCCTTCCTTTCGTGACTGCTCCAAACAAGTTTGAAGCCCTCGCAGCTCACGACGCCATGGTGGAGGTTTCGGGTGCACTGAATGTGCTAGCGTGCTCCATAATGAAAATTGCCAATGACATCAGGTTTCTTGCATCTGGTCCTCGTTGTGGCTTAGGAGAGATTTCTCTACCAGAAAATGAACCTGGCTCCTCTATCATGCCTGGTAGGTTGTACTTCAATATGACATTCAGAAAAATAGTTTATACTGATTGCTTGATGTGATTTTTTAATTGGAAAATGTCCTATAATGCATTTATAAATATGTTCTGAAGGTCATTTGCTAAATTTTAATAATTAAGCTGAGACACTACTTGCATGAAGATAATATAAAGAGAAAATGCAGCTTTTATATCTGTATAATTTATATAATACATATATATACATTTCATATACATTTTATATACATTTTATTATAAAAAAAATTATCATTCAGTTTTACAAAATTTCCAATTCTAGGTAAAGTGAACCCCACCCAGTGTGAAGCTATTACCATGGTGGCTGCCCAGGTGATGGGCAATCATGTTGCCGTCACTGTTGGTGGCTCCAATGGTCATTTTGAACTGAATGTCTTCAAGCCGATGATGGTTGCCAATGTATTAAGGTACCTCTTTAATTCTTTAATGATAATTCTTTGGCCTTGTATAAAACATTTTTAATACCATTTATGTTAAGTGCAAGTAATTACATGGGCAAGAAATGTTGATTAAACAAATATTGAGGTTTTCAAGGGTGAACCAGAACTAGTTCGCATAAAAAGTACCTCATCATCCGGGCTTATAATGCAACCTGTCCTCTTAATAGAACGTCATATTTTGACGTATCCTCTACTTAAGGTAAAAAAATTGTTGTACTAGAAAATGGTAGTGGCTCGCAAAATTTACATATTGTCCCGTTTTCTATTTTTGGTCATCTGGTAGGTTAGGAGAGGGCACTTTAGTACGACAGTTTCTCAGTTACGAAACCTTAGGAGGGCGAGCTATATGATTGTGGGTATATGGGTTGCAACCAGCAACATCCTCGCTGATCAAGCTGTGAACAAGAAGGCTTGATCATGTAGGACATGCATACAAACATTTACAGAACTGGTCATAAGTAAACCTACTATCACTCCTGCCTTTCCTCTCTCTCAGCACATCTCCCCTGTCCCTATCTCCACCATATTACTACTTCCACCATATTCCTACCTCCATTTATCCCCCCCCCCTTTCCCCCTATCCTAACATGCTTTTACCCCCTCCTACCCCTAACGTCCTCTACCCTGCTCCTTACATATTCATGCTCCCTCTATCCATACCTCCCTCTGCTCCCCTCCTCTTAGACCTACCGTCCCCTGCTCCCACTCCTCTTAGCCCTCCCTTCCCCATTCCTCTCTGCCCACCTCCCTGTATCCTATCCTACCACCTCCCCATGTCCCCATGCTCTCTCCTTTTGCACCCCCTTATCTCTATCCCTGGCACTTCCTGCCCACTATATTCCTCTGCTGCCCCTATACCTGACTACCTTTGCCCCCTTTCCTTACTCCTGGCTCCCACTGCTCCCCCCCCCCCTCTGCCCTATCGCAGCCTAGCCCCTGCCTCCTTTCCCCTATATCCCTCTGCCCCCTTCCCCTATCCATGATTTCCTCTGTCCCCCTTCCCCTATATCCCTCTGCCCCCTTCCCCTATCCATGATTCCCTCTGTCCCCCTTCCTTTGCCTATCCCTGACTCCCTCTGTCTCCCTCCCTTTGCTTATCCCTGACTCTCTCTGCCCCCCCCCCCCCAGACCCGCCCTGCCCTGACCCCCTCTGACCCTTCCCGACCCCCCCCCCCCCTCTGCCCCACCTCTATTTCCCCTTCCCTCCCTCTCTATCACTTCCTCCCTCCCTCCAGTCTCTTCCCCACTTGTGCACAAGTATTCCATGTAAAGTGGTGCAGAAAGTCATGAGGTTGACTTTCAGAAAGTCATGAGCTGAGGCATCTGAAGAGGCAAATGGAATTGGACAAGTCTCTCTCTCATGTTAACATAGTCGCTAAAATGTGACTGCAGTTAATCTCTCTCCTTTTTTTTTTTTTTTTAGGTCCATCAGACTGCTTGGGGACAGTTGCCATGCCTTTGTTAATAACTGTGTGGTGGGCATTGAAGTGAACCACGAGCGTATACACAAACTTCTCCACGAGTCTCTGATGCTTGTCACTGCCCTCAACCCACATATTGGATATGACAAGGTAATTGATTTATTAGCTTCTTGTTTGTTGTTAATAGTCAGGGCATCTTATCAGCACTATTTGCCCCTGGGCAAATCAGTGTGCTGTGGTCCCTACAATGAATACTGTAAGTTAGGTAAGGAAATTCAACTGGGAAAAGAGTTTGTAAAAAAGATAGTGGTTACACAGGATATAAGAAACTGCAAGAAGGATATGCAGCTAACCGATGCACAAGTGCCCAGAGAGGAAGTAATATTAGAAGCAATTAAGGAAGTGACCGGGCAACAACAGAAATCTGAAAGACCTCGACCTATATCTTTTAGCAAAGAGCCAACAACGTGTACTGCGGATAAACCAACACAGTCCAACAAAGTATGATCTAGGAATTGGCCAATATTATGCATAGGGTGTATGCAAATGTGGCCTATCAGGAAGAGCTAATGGAATATGTAAATATAAATAATCGAGAAACTGCAGAAATATCCTAAACGGGTATATCACTCTGAAAATTGCTAATTTTTGCACCCAAAACTAAAAATTCACTAATCAAGAAAAAATGTTTTAATTGAGCTTGACGAACATTTCATATCAAAGGAACGCCATTATGAATACAGAAACACTCGTACATATCAGTGAGATTTTTCAGTAAGAATAAGGAAAAGAATTGCAAGAACTGTCCAAACTCTACCATGAACAGGGCTAAATGCTAGATAGGACACCACGTGGCACCTACCAGAATCAGAGATATTAACACCAAGCAAAATACCCAGCACTTCCACAAATAAGATAACATCTTTCTTATGTCATCATACTAGGTATCAAAATACACTACAAAGTCCATTTTATAACTGGTCTAAGTAATTACCTAAGTGTTTTTACAGGATGAGAGCTACGCTCGTGGTGTCCTGTCTTCCCATTACTCTTTGTCGTAGAACACTTTGAAATTACTGACGGTTTTGGCCTCCTTCACCACCACCTCGCCTAACTTTTTATAACCGTCTACTACTCTGTTTGCGACAGTGAATTTTCTTATATTTTGCATATTTGAGGCATATGCAATGTTTGCAGCTCTGATTGAAACTCACACAAAGGACTATTAAGACAATGAAATATGAATACCAGAATTCAATCTTTTCAGATGTGATAGAAAACATAGGCTACAGGCTGGGGAACTTTGTGTACATGAGACGCTCATCTGCACAGAGCTGCTAAACACCTCAAATGATATGGTGGAAGTGCTGATACTCAACACAGACATTCTAAATGTGGTGATTGTTCTTGTATATAAATCACCAGATGCAAATCCTCAGCAGTTTAAAGAGGGATTTTCAAAAATAGAATACTGTACTGCTTAGAAAACCTTGCAAATCCTGCTCCCCCAACTTTTTGTTGAGTTTCAACTTACAGCCCCTAAAATGGAAATAGTGGCAAATACTGTTATTTCAGATTGAATCCCAGGAGTCGGTTTAAGTGAAATCACACAAAGATGACCTCTTGCAGATATGTGACAGATTTGGTCACACATTTGGTCTTTAACAGGTCTTTAACTTCCAAACAGACCCAAAGTGTAATAGTCAACAAAGTAAGGTGTAATAGTAAACAATATATAATATATATATATACATACATATACTGGGCATAACTGGCTGATCTCGCACAGTGTTTAAAAGAGAACTCGACCAGCACCTTCAAAGAATATCTGATCAACCAGGCTGTGACTCGTACATCAGGGTGCAAGCAGCTGCATTGAACATCCTGGTTGATCAGACCAGCAACCAGGAGGCCTGGTTGGAGACCGGCCTTGGAATCATCAACAGGTAGTCAACATGTAGCTTTGGGA
>NC_091155.1:20962614-20970114 GCF_040958095.1 Procambarus clarkii
CAAATTGGGGAGCACGGTGGTACATCCGTCCGTCTCGAGTGCCATGTGCTGACCGACTAACCCCAAGGTGCTGCGTCCTGCCACCACCACCACCACCACCTCCCTCTTACAGCTGATAGTCACGGCACTTCTTTCGGTGCAAATTTGCGAATGAAGAGAGGTAGGTGCTAATTTGAGTGATTTTATTATCCTCGATTACAAAGAACAGTTTTGTACTGTTTCTGATGTCTTATTGCAAAGAATTAAGTAATTTGGAAGTTATATTGAGATAGAATTCTCAACATGATCATTCCTCTTCCTCCATGAATCACTTATTCACGGTAGTTTGAAACTTGACTATAAAGAGAAAATCGATGAATTCTATCTGGTTACTGATTAAACTCAATCTTAGATGGCAATCGCAAATGAAAGCAGATTGCAGACTGGTAGTAGTGCAGGTGGTGGTAGTAGTGCAGGTGGTAGTAGTGGTGGTGGTAGTTGTGGTAGTGATGGTGGTAGTAGTGGTGGTGGTAGTTGTGGTAGTGATGGTGATATCAGTGGTGATGGTGGTAGTAGTGGTGTCAGTGGGGGTAGTAGTGGTGGTGGAGGGGGGGGGCGGAAGAGCAGCAGCAGAGCGGAAGAGCAGCAGCAGAGCGGAAGGAGTCGACGGAAGAGGGAAAATATGGGGACTGAAGGAGGAAGGGAGATGGATTGGAAGAGAGGGAGAAGGCAGAGAAGGATATGAACTTGTACGAAGGGAGTGGAGGGGGGAGGGAGGGAGGGCAGGAAATAGGGATGGAGGGCTGTATTATGAACAAGCGTCACAGGTGGTTATTGATCTCTGGGAGCCCCACTGATGTTACCTGTAGGGCTGCTCTCCTGCCTCTTGTTACCCTTCACCTCCCCCCCCCCCTTGCAGCCCTTCCCTACCCCTCCCCTTGCTGCCCTCCCCTACCCTTGCTGCCCTCCCCTACCCCTCCCCTTGCTGCCCTCCCCTACTCCCCCCCCAGATACTGGTAGAGTTTCATCTTGGAGATACTGGGTATGATGCATTGAATAGAGATCTCTTGACAGGAGACCCCAATTTATTACAAGCGTGCAAGGATGAAGAAGAGGTCCTCCCGGAAAGGGCCCCGTAAGGTAAGGGACAGGAGGGTGCTGGTAGTGCCGCTCACACTACACTGTGTCAGGCCACTCACTATGGAACTACCCGGATTCGCGCCAAATTGTGGAGACCTCAGTAACCTCATGTTGTCTCGTATTCACGCCCTCATACTGACCAACTGAGGACCAGTCTCTCCCACTTAACTCGGGAGGCCTTCATTGAAGTTTTTTTTCTTTATTTTCGCTCTTTATTGTCTGGTCCACAGGTCGAGGTGATTTACCTCTCAGTTACAACCCTCACAAGGACAAGAGCAAAGAAAGTTGTCTGACAAACATTTATTACAAACAAAAATTATAAAAAATATATGGCGCCTTGGACGGGGTCCCCAACTTATAACTTGATCAAACCACACGTGAGAAGATGAAGACACGACGACGTTTCTGACCGTCGTGGACCATTATCAGGTGACACAAGACTCATCGTGTGACCTCAGCATTCAGCTACTCGACAGGTTAGGCTATCCTGTCACATACATGTAAATATTGTATCGGTATAGTAAACTTTATCTAATATCGTAAACTCTTGTTATGATGACCAAACCATTCCCTTGTTACTTGTCAGGAACATGCATAACTATAAACCAATTCATTAACACTTACATAATTAAGAATATGGCACGATGTAAATCACTGATTCAACAATAATTATTCTTCCGTTGTCTCTGTACGTCAAATTATGCCTCATTAGGCTACCGTTCTCTCCTTCAATTTTGTCCGGCATAGGTCTTATAATCACCAAATCTAGGCTTTAACATGTAAATCGGTATGAACAAGTAATCACTCGCCTCCATTCACTGTGTCAAGTTTACTGATACAATGAACTTCTATCTATCTTGCAGGAGCCCGTCCTCATAAACAGCCCGTCCCAGGGCTGCATTTGGGCACTGCAAATAAAAAAAACCCGGCGTGGGGTGCTGTTACCGCTAGGAGGCGGGCTTTGTTTTCAGCATCAGCGTTGTCGATCATTGCTGTGACAGTCTTTTCCATTATGGGGCTATCCCAGTGGGCCTGATTGTGGTCTTTTGGGACTTGTGGTCGGGGTTGAGGGTGTGCAATGGTGTCCCATTGTCTGGTTGCTTCCATGAACGTTTGATTACGAGTTCCCGCTGTCTCTCTGTTACGGCCCTCTCGGGTCGCAACTGGGTTCTTTCTCTGATGTTAGTAGAGTTTGGGTATCTGGCCCCAAGCTAGTAGTGGCTTTCAAGGGGTGTGCTCCGTAACGCAAGTAAATTAAAGGGGAAGGGAGACAAAGGCAAAAACTTAATAATATAATTATCACCGTCACCATAAATAATATATATCTTATCACACGGGGGAGGTATAAACACTATTAAGATACAATCTGGTCTTCCTCTGAAGATGCGGAGTGTTCCACGGTGCTTAGCTCTTGGTCCTCTTGTGGCCTCACGATGAATCCTTAGATTCTCCCAGCGAGTCTACCCCGGCCACAGGCCAGCCAAATCACAGTCCCACTGGGTGCACCGTCGTGGAGGCCGTCAACCACAAATCCAGCCTTTAGCTGGCAGGTTCCAATCAGTTCCGCTGGTTAGGCCACTCCACGACCAATACTAGGGTTGCGAGCCCTAGGCAGGAGCCTCGTGTGACTTCACAGGTCACTCCTCACCACAACACCCCAGTGGCTATTCTTCTCCACGAGTCAGCCCCGGGTACAACAATTCCTCAACTGCCATGTCACAGGCAGGCTAACACAACAGTGTTCATCCGGGGGGGGGGGGGGAGGGACTCAACTTCTGCAGCTAATACTTGGAGACTTTACGGCTGCCTTGGGTAGACTGATCCAACGTTCATTACAGCAGTCCCAGGTCGACTCTGTAATCAGACACGTCATCAGTACCGGTTACACTCTAGGGCATCTCACTTACCGGCTTGGACACAAACACCCACCTATCCACTCCATAGATGGCGTTGCTGTCTAAGCGTCACCTCACCAGAGGTCAGCAGCGGCTGTGTTATGAGCTGATCAGGACGGGAAACTAGCCCTTGTGGCCAGTATATCTTGTCCTCACTAGATGGCGTCGTCCATTTGGAGGGGGTTTCGGGAGCTGACCCACAGATGGCGTGGTCGTCACTGCTCCGGGCTCGGACGCTGGGCTCGGGTCCGTAACACTCTCTCATACGCTCTGGTAGGATCTGCCCTACCAATTCGTTGGCTGCTGTACATGAGGATAAGAATGCTGGAAGTGCTACCTCAGTTGCCTTTCGTATGCCTATCCCCCCAAATCTCACTGTTAGTGTTGCTTGGTCCCACTGACTGTCATCTAAATCTAAGTAAGTGCCTTCCTGAATATTGACCTGAGGAGCTCATCATATTGATTTAGAAGTGGGTTGCCAAAAGTGGGTGCACACACCTTAAGAAGTATGTTAGCCTGGGCAAGGTAAGGCACTTTGTGAGAAGGTAGAGGGCATCATGGGAGTCCAAGTCCTCTATTCTCTCTTCCATCCTCTTTAGGTCTCTAAACTTTTCGTCAAGGACTGCAGCAATGGCATTGCGGCCCAGAGGTGCTCCAAGTAGTGTGCTGTCGGTGGGTTTAATAATATCTATATATAATAATGTATATAATATCTATATAATATCTCTCTCTCTCTCTCTCTCTCTCTCTCTCTCTCTCTCTCTCTCTCTCTCTCTCTCTCTCTCTCTCTCTCTCTCTCTCTCTCTCTCTCTCTCTCTCTCTCTCTCTCTCTCTCTCTCTCTCTCTATATATATATATATATATATATATATATATATATATATATATATATATATATATATATATATATATTATATATATATATATGCAACAATGATCACAAAAACACTGATCCAAGTATGCAGAATAACCACATATGAAAAATAGAAAATGCTTAACGCGTTTTCGGCTAATTCGCCTTCATCAGAGCAAAGTAGAATGAAGATAAGCATGCTGATCAGACCTTTATATCCGCCTGGGCAGATCACCTGACCACCAAAAATAAGTGGAGGAAAGGAATTATAAGAAAGAAGGTAACTGCAGAAGGCCTATTGGCCCATACAAGGCAGCTCCTTTTAATATCTCCAAGTGCCATACGTGTTTAAATGATTGTTTAAATGGTTGCAATATAGCACGTCAAAACAATATAGCAATCATTTAAACACGTATGGCACTTTGAGATATTAAAAGGAGCTGCCTTGTATGGGCCAATAGGCCTTCTGCAGTTACCTTCTTTCTTATAATTCCTTTCCTCCACTTATTTTTGGTGGTCAGGTGATCTGCCCAGGCGGATATAAAGGTCTGATCAGCAAACTTATCTTCATTCTACTTTGCTCTGATGAAGGCGAATTAGCCGAAAACGCGTTAAGCATTTTCTATTTTTCATATGTGGTTATTCTGCATATATATATTATATATATATAATATATATATATATATATATATGTCGTACCTAGTAGCCAGAACGCACTTCTCAGCCTACTATGCAAGGCCCAATTTGCATAATAAGGCAAGTTTTCCTCAATTAATGTTTTTTCGACTACCTAACCTACCTAACCTAACCTAACTTTTTCGGCTACCTAACCTAACCTAACCTATGGAGATAGGTTAGGTTAGGTAGGGTTGGTTAGGTTCTGTCATATATCTACGTTAATTTTAACTCCAATAAAAATAAATTGACCTCATGCATAATGAAATGGGTAGGTTTATCATTTCATAAGAAAAAAATTAGAGAAAATATATTAATTCAGGAAAACTTGGCTTATTAGGCAAATCGGGCCTTGCATAGTAGGCCAAGAAGTGCATTCTGGCTACTAGGTACGACATATATATATATATATATATATATATATATATATATATATATTGGTAGCAGTCTTTCCTGTAGACATATATTATTAAATATGACCGAAAAAGTAAGATTAATAATTCTAACACGAATTTTCTCGATCTTTCGTACGTTTCTTTTCACTGTTGGTGGTAATTCAAAAATCAATTCTCCAAAATTCATTTTTATTTCTAGTCTGACGCGACACTTGAGCGCGTTTCGTAAAACTTATTACATTTTCAAAGACTTTAGTTTACACATACACAACTGAAGAACTTTCACATCTTCGATTTGTTTATATCTACATTTGAGTGAGGTGGATGGGGTGAGGTGGTATTAATAGGGTATTAAATTCATAAACACAAGACAGAACACGAAACAATGGGTATTGAATGGAAGTGATTGTAGAAAGCCTATTGGTCCATATTTCTTGATGCTTCTATATTGGAGCGGAGTCTTGAGGTGGGTAGAATATAGTTGTGCATTAATTGGCTGTTGATTGCTGGTGTTGACTTCTTAATGTGTAGTGCCTCGCAGACGTCAAGCCGCCTGCTATTGCTGTATCTATCGATGATTTCTGTGTTGTTTACTAGGATTTCTCTGGCGATGGTTTGGTTGTGGGAAGAGATTATGTTCCTTAATGGAGCCCTGTTGCTTATGCATCGTTAAACGCCTAGAAAGAGATGTTGTTGTCTTGCCTATATACTGGGTTTTTTGGAGCTTACAGTCCCCAAGAGGGCATTTGAAGGCATAGACGACGTTGGTCTCTTTTAAAGCGTTCTGCTTTGTGTCTGGAGAGTTTCTCATGAGTAGGCTGGCCGTTTTTCTGGTTTTATAGTAAATCGTCAGTTGTGTATATATATATATATTATATATATATATATATATATATATATATATATATATATATATATATATATATATATATATATATATATATATTATATATATTATTATATATTATTATATATATATTATTATATATATATATTATTATTATTATTATTATTATATATATCATTTGCACAGAACATCACGTCGTTGCGTGTTCCCTCACTGGCTAGCGAAGTCGTGTGCGAACTTTCCCCTGGCCAGGCCCACACACCATTGGTCCTGCTACAACAGTTGCTGAGGGACGCCTTAATGCCGCCTCTGTATCGTCCAACGGTGGTTTACTGTACAAACTATACTAAACTTATCATGATCCGCTGTAGGACCGAGTAACGAATAACTCGCATCTTGGGGCAGAGCCTAAGTCCTGACTGTATATAGGCTGTTGTTTTAGAATCGGTTACTCGTAACGAAGGTTGCAAGTAGCACGGGCTATGGTGAGCTCTCAGCCACCCGCCCCTCATCAGAGAAGGTGGGTGGGTGAGGGCCTGGTGGTGGTGGCGGCGGCGGCGGGGCGGACGAGGAGAGGGTAAGGCGATGTGACAGTCAGTTACCTGCAAGGTACGAGTGAGCGTACAGGTGCAGTAACTCGCTGCCACACACCACGCACTCCCTGCCACAGGCCAGGCACTAGCTGCCACACACCACGCACTCGCTGCCACAGGCCAGGCACTCGCTGCCACAGGCCAGGCACTCGCTGCCATAGATTAGTACTTTTTGCCATTAGACGCCGTCAACTCGCCCGTGTCAACTTCCCTCGTACTTCAAGACAGGTAAGCATAAAGCCAGGTTTTCTGTAGCACTCATTTTCAGTGTCAAATGAACATCGCGTTGCTGTCATACATGCGTCACGTAAGTGTCAAGGGGTCACTTCGGTGTCATGACTGTCTCGTAGGTGGTACTTTGATATAATGACTGTCATACAGCCATCACTTATGTGATCATAAGCGTATCATAGTTATCACGTAGGTGTCATGACTGTCATACAGCCATCACTTATCATAAACGTGTCAGAGTCATCACTTAGTTATCATAAACGTGTCATGACTGTCATATAGGCCTCGCGACTGTGTCATACAGGCCTCGCGACTGTGTCATACAGGCCTCGCGACTGTGTCATACAGGCCTCGCGACTGTGTCATACAGGCCTCGCGACTGTGTCATACAGGCCTCGCGACTGTGTCATACAGGCCTCGCGACTGTGTCATACAGGCCTCGCGACTGTGTCATACAGGCCTCGCGACTGTCATACAGACATCACCTAGGTATCATAGCTCGTACAGCCATCACGGAAGTGTCACGTCTATTCATAACACGTATGTTTATACATGTTATGTTAATCAACCAATTGGAAAAACCAAAATAAACCAACACACTCAGTCAGGAATATAAGTCACCTGACACACGGTTACAAATATATCCAATCGTGAAACACACACTGATAATCGATCCTCGAAATTAATAATAATACTTCTTACATGAACACCGGTAAGGAGTTCACATACAAATGATATAAATATCTTGGGAGCTGACACCCGTCTGCACCACCCAGACCAGTGAACAACCCGCCTCCCGGCCGCCACCTGTCGCAACACATCACTACCAACTCTGACAAATTATATAACTTCTAATAAACATTACTAACCTAAAGTATATCATAAGACTAGA
>NC_091155.1:20975114-20992256 GCF_040958095.1 Procambarus clarkii
GTGTAGTGTGGCCCACCTTGCCACACCCACCACACGCCCACCCTGCCACACCCACCACACGCCTACCCTGCCACACCCACCACACGCCTACCCTGCCACACCCACCACACGCCTACCCTGCCACACCCACCACACGCCCACCCTGCCACACCCACCACACGCCCACCCTGCCACACCCACCACACGCCCACCCTGCCACACCCACCACACGCCCACCCTGCCACACACCGACCCTACCACACCCACTACCCCGCCTTCCCTTAATACCGTTATCATCCGGCACCTGTTCACTTTCTTCACCATATTACCCATCGTGTTACACCCTACCATATCGTGCCCACGACGCGTGACTATAGCGCCTCCTCACATGGTGTCGGGGTGGCATTACATCCCCCATACAGAGACCGTGTGGGCTGCAGTGTGAGGAGTGATGTGGACCTGGCCGCGACACTAGCGTATGGACACTACACTACACTGGTCGTGTGTAGTGCCCACTTCTTCATTCTCAGCCACAGTGTGATGGACACGGCATGAGAGCACCCCGTCTTCCTCGGGGTCCCAGCGTCAAGAAAACGGTCAATGTAAGTGTCCTCTCCTAACCTACCACAGGACCCAAAACAGAAAACGGGAGTGTACGTCACTTTCGCAACCCGCTTCCATTTTCTAGTACGACAATTTTTGGCCTTGTGTAACGCATACGAGCGAAATGTGACGTTCTTGGTAAAAAAAAAAAAAAAAAAAAAAAAAAAAGGACAGGTTGGCGAGGGAACGGTGCCCCGCCACAAGCTTGAACCATTACCGCCCTTCCCAACACCTCATGTAGAGGAGCGCAGAGAAGCACAAGAGATAGTAAGGAGACATCGAGGAGGACCTTGGTAGTGTTGGAGGCTCGGTCTTAGAGGAGCGGCCTTGATGACTCGCCAACCTCACGCTGTCCAACACTGGCTGCGTCTCCTCCAGTGACTGTTGCTTGCATCACTGCTATTAAACCAGCCTACCCTCGGTAAGGGTGCACCGTGGCCCCCTCCCTGCTGCTGGCACCTCAGGGTCCACCTGTTGGCACTCCGTGGCCCCCTCCCTGCTGAAATCTGCTGCCTATCCCAACATTCACCTTGTGTGGGCCCTCGTCATACGGCAGGGGGCGAGGCCCCCCTATATAAGGCAGGGGTGGCAGAAGAGATGTCGTCTAGTCGTCCCCGGCGGCATAGTGTGGTCACACTGAGACTAACCGTTACCTCAGACAACCCAAGCAGTGAGAGTAGCCACTCCACACAGCCCACGCCCGCCCTCTCACCAAGCCCCACCCTGCCCCCACGCCCACGCTCACACTCCCGCCAGAGGTATGCCTCCCAGGGGCGCCAGGCACCCTCCTCCCCACTTCCCCGCACAACCCCACCTCTCTGCCGCACGCCCACCACGCCGCTCAGTCGCACGCCCACCTCCCCATTGGGACGCACACCCTCCTCTCCATTCTGCCGTGAGCCCACCTCACCCATGGGTCGCTCCACGCCCTCTCCTGTGTCACCTCGTAGCGTGGGCGGCAGACACTTCCGGTACGACATGTGGGCGGAGCAGCGGGGGTTAAGGAGGAGGTCATCACTGCTGACAGTGCCGTCCACACACGACCCTCACTCTGACCTCCACCTCCGTCTCCCCAGACAGAGGTCCTCTTCAATTGCTGGTCCAATACGCCCTCCAGACCTCGCCAGGTGAGTGTGTGCAATAACAGGCTGCATGGCGTGTCAATCACGCAGCCAACCTAAACATCCTGTGCCATGTCCGATAATTGTCTTGATACATTCATCATTATTTTAAATCTGAGGATACAGTATAGTGTTTATGTAGTTACCTCACATCTTCCCTCCCTGTGCCTGCAGCTGTATCCTGAGTGATGACTTTTCTCAGTGTCTCCAGGTTGGATATATCATTGTGGAGTCCGTCCTCCTAAGGTTTCCCAGCGTCGAGAAACTGTCGTTCTAAAGTGTCTTTATCCTAACCTACCAGAGGACCCTTAAACAGAAAATGGGACAGTATGTCAATTTTGCGAGCCGCTACCCTTTTCTAGTACGACGAGGTTTGGCCTTAGGTAGAGTGTATGTCAAAAAGCACTGCACTGTTAGGAGGACGGGTTGGTGGTCCTCGCACAGCTTCAGAGTCCGTGCTGAGGCCTTCACTTGAGTCAACACTTTCCCTCCTGTGTCACCCAAGAACCACAGGAACTCTTAACGGCTCCCCGAGGGCTGCCAGAACCACTAGCTGTCCGCGGAGGGTGCATGGTACTCGCCCCTTTCCAGCTTCCACCTGTACGTGTCCGCTTGTCCTGCTTTCTCCCAGTCTCAAGAGGCTGTCCTTGTCCATCACATCTATTTTCTGATCAGGGGGAGAAAGATACTGGCAGTATGGGGCTTTAAATTTATTGAAGATTAAATTCTGCAGAACATGTAAATATATAAAGTTTCAAATATATAAAGTAAGTAAATATATAAAGTTTATATTAAACACGGTTTATATTATAGACATATAAACAAAGTTTATATTATATTAAACTTAATATTGAACATGTAAATATATAAAGTTTCAAATATATAAAGTAAGTAAATATATAAAGTTTATATTAAAATATATAAAGTAAATATATAAAGTAAGAATTAACAGTAACAATTCCAAGTCCGAGGACTAGATTTAACTTAAAAGGTACACCCGTAGTAAGTATGAGACCTTAGCCTATAGTGACATGGAAACTAATTCTGCAGAAACCTAAAGGTTAACTGGTACTAGAATTAAGGCCGAGTGCAAATGTGTAGTAATTATATAACACTAGGATATAACAGGCAGGACACAAAGAATAACTAATAAGTGAGAGACCACATAACACGTAATGTACCCGGCCAAGAGGCCGTAAAAGACCTAATGAATAAGGAGAAGGGGGTGTGACTACAAGTAGGGCTTACTAGCACCTAGACTGGGCAAAGTATTAGCTGCGGACAGCGGGACACTTGGGGACCGGCGCTGCACCCCCCTTCCCACATGCAGTGGGGAGAAAAGGGGACAACTGTGCAAAGCATGACGGGGGTACAAAGACAGCCGCTTGCAAAGGGGAGGTGGGAGGGCTTTGCGAGGGCAGCGGCGGGGGCAGGCGGAGTGAGGGCAGAGCCCCTCTGTGCCCCCGTATTTATACGGCCCCAGACTGCCCGCGCAACGCCGCGGGACGCGCTGCGCAAATGTTCCTTTCTCCCCCATCAGAAACATCCCCGCTTTGCGAAGCAGTGGCCATTCCCCTCTGTATTATGTAAGTTGTGATCATATCCTCTCTGTTCCTTCTCTCCTCAAGGGTTGTGAGATCTAGTTCTATTAACCTGTGTTCATAGCTTAACCACCTTATCTCTGGCATCAACTTTGTTGCTAATCTTTGTACCTTAAAATTTTGGCCTTTATGCTTCACAAGGTGCAGATTTCATGCCAGTGCTGCGCATTCTAGTATTAGTCTAAGAAATGTGTAGATTACTTTGAAGGAGTCCCGAGTCAGTTTCTAAACGGTGTTGTTATATTTGGCAGCGTCCCACATGCAGCTGATGGTATCTTGTTTAAGACACTTTTAGACAACGGTTAACAGTACCTATATCACCGTCTTCAGCAGCCATGTTGAGATTAGGTCTGGCCCCATTCATTTTACCACATCTAGTTCCCGCAGGATTTTTGTCACCTCTTCCACAGTGGAGAGGTGAAATGCCATCCAGTATTTCCTCCAGCCCTTCATCTTGCAGCCTTGTCTCCACACTGGTTCTAATGTAAAGGCCTCCTAAAAACCTTTCTTTGAGTTCCTCACGTACCTGCTTATCATTATGTGAGAGCTCCCTCTTGTTTCCTCAATTCCTCCGAATTCGGGTGTATTCCTTCCTTGTTCTCTTTAGTGCCTCACTATTGTCTCTTCCCATTTCTCTGTACTTTTTCCAGGATTTTGTTTTTCTTTAACGTTCCTGCGTCTCCTATTTAACCAGGGATTAACTTTATTTTTGTCATCCACCTCCTCTTTGAGTGGTATGAACTGTTCTGCTGCTTCGGCACATTCCCAGCAGTGAATTCCATCATCTCATTTGTTCTTCTCCCTTCCATTTATTTTTCCATTGGATTTCCTGCATGAAGCCCCTCATCCTGTTGTAGTCCCCACGTCTGTAATTCTTCTTCTTCAGTGGGTTTCTTTGTGTAACCAATTCCTTCAGCGCCAGAATGTATGATGTGTGAAGATGGGGGAGTGTGATATGGGTGGTGACGGGAGTGCGGGTGTGGAATCTCTCACTACAGGTACCTGAACCCCACACCTGCCTGGTTACCTGGTTGATACCTGGTTGATGGGGTTCTGGGAGTTCTTCTACTCCCCAAGCCCGGCCCGAGGCCAGGCTCGACTTGTGAGAGTTTGGTCCACCAGGCTGTTGCTTGGAGCGGCCCGCAGGCCCACATACCCACCACAGCCCGGTTGGTCCGGCACTCCTTGGAGGAATAAATCTAGTTTCCTCTTGAAAATGTCCACGGTTGTTCCGGCAATATTTCTTATGCTTGCTGGGAGGACGTTGAACAACCGCGGACCTCTGATGTTTATACAGTGTTCTCTGATTGTGCCTATGGCACCTCTGCTCTTCATTGGTTCTATTCTACATTTTCTTCCATGTCGTTCACTCCAGTACGTTGTTATTTTACTGTGTAGATTTGGTACTTGGCCCTCCAGTATCTTCCAGGTGTATATTATTTGATATCTCTCTCGTCTTCTTTCTAGTGAGTACATTTGGAGGGCTTTGAGACGATCCCAATAATTTAGGTGCTTTATTGCGTCTATGCGTGCCGTATGCCCCTACAGGTACCTGAGCGAGGCCAGTCAGCGCTACCAAGGGGGAGAAGATGGCGGTAGTGGAGAAGTCAGCATCGCGAGCAGCTTTGACGAGTCTGAACAGGAGCCGGCGTCGACCAGCCCCTTACTCGACCACTGCAGCGACCTTCCCAGCCGGCCCTCCACACCGGCCATGGCCGACAAGACCATGACAGCCACCAGGCCGGGCCATGTTTCCCCCGGCAGTTTATCAACCTGCGGGACTCATGATTCCTTCGTCGCCGACCTTCCCAGGAGGAGGAGGAACAGCAGCGCTGACTCCACCGTGAGTACTGCCTTAGCAGAGAGAGAGAGACGGACGGACAGTGAGAGTGATTGGTGGGGAACGACCCTGGGTGGTGGGGTATTACTAGTGTTGGATGGAGACACAGGAGAGACAACTGAGGTATAATCATAAGGGATACAGGAAGGAGTATAAACATCTGACCAATACGGTGGTGGTGTACCTCTCAACTCATAACAATGAACTCAAGTTATTTACATAAACCATTACAAAATGAAATAGGTAACATGGCTCACAGTAGAGCCCCTGAGCGCAGTAAAGTAAAAATATTTCCCAGTTATAATTTTGGACTGTTATGAAACCTAAGAAATTGGCTGGGCATGAAGGGCATGCTTCACAACAGAAGCATGTAGGAGTGACGTAGGTGGGTGGGCATGAAGGGCATGCTTCACAACAGAAGCATGTAGGAGTGACGTAGGTGGGTGGGCATGAAGAAGGGCATGCTTCACAACAGAAACCATTGCTGCAGGTGGCGGGAAGGCTAAGTCATAACCATGTATCACCCTCCTGGTCCTCCTCCAGACTGGCGTGTGTCGCCTCCGTCAGTTCAGCATCACCTCCCGCGGGGGCGTGGTCAACAGGGGCGACTCGTTCCGTCCCAGACGCTCCGTCTCCAACACCTCCGTCACCTCCACCGTCTCCTCCTGCAGCAAGGACAGGAGGCCCAGGTAAGCCTTTCACCCTAAACCTCACATACAATCAAACAGTAGATTTTGATTTAAATTTAAGAAAATTATTTTAATTATTGAGTGTTGAGTAATGTATATATGACTTGCAGTGACACCCTGAACCTGTATGACCTGCAGTGACTAATGTAGTTATTCGTCACACACCAACCGCGGAGACCAATTCACCTCTTAAAATCCTCCTGGAGGATTCATCACGTAAAACATTCATGGAGATCAACCCATTTCATAAAATCACGCTGGAGACTAATTCATTACACAACACTCCTGGAGACTAATTCATCTCATAACATTTTTACTCTTTGAAAATAATTCATCACACAAAACCCTTGTGGAGACTAATTCATCAAAATCTTACCATGAGATAACTTCAACACACGAAACATCCCTGGCGACAAATTCATCACACAAAACATCCTTGATCCCACTGGAGACAATCATCACAGAACACGACCATGGAGAACAATTCATCTCATAAAATCCCCTGGAAAGTAATTTAACTTTCAGAACACCAGTGGAGGCGATTACCTCCTGCCTATCCAGTAACACATTACCGTCCGCCCACACACTACTTGTCCGCCCACAGCGTGGGTTCAGGGCCTTCGACGCCAGGGCGCAGCAAGGCAGCCACGCCCACACCCGCCCCACAGCACCGGGTGGTGATGCTTGGGTCTGCTGGTGTAGGCAAGTCTGCCCTCATCACTCAGTTCATGTCTTCTGAGTACATGTGCGCCTACGACGACTCCCCAGGTATGTGTGTCACGCCCACGACGACTCCCCAGGTATGTGTGTCACGCCCACGACGACTCTCCAGGTATGTCACGCCCACGACGACTCCCCAGGTATGTGTATGAGATGTACAGGTGGGCGCCTGGTGCGGAGAGCTGCAGCAACACGCGCACACAACAATGGCGGGGCGCCTCCTTCCTGACCAGCTCTAGACTCCTCCAGGAGCTCTTCGTCATTTTGACTTAAGGAACTTGACTTTGGGTTTGTTTGTGTTGCAGTTAAATTCAATCCTGGAGAATATTTGTTTTATATTGGGTTTCCAGGCTGGTGTTTTAAAGATACGTGTATAAATGTATGCGTAAAGATACGCGATCCGTATATAAATAAATATTCAGTGGACGTTGCAAACCTCCCATTTTCTCTTAAGAAGCCATTGAAACCCATTTTCTTGTAATGAAGAAAGTGGTTAGTAATAGTATGTTCCTAACACAATCGTTTTTGATTGGCATGTTATTTGTTAGTAATTTAGCTTAAAGGTGGAGACCGGGAGCTGGAGCTCGCTCCCGGCACATACAAGGAGGAAAGCAAGCAAAAAAGCAAGCCACATTGCAGAGGTGAATTCATGAAATAGTTGGATATCCAATCCATTAATTTGAACTGGAGCGTCTGGTTCTATTTGAAGGTGGACGGAAAACAATTATTGGTGAGAGGTGCGTTGTTGGCGGGGTGTTAGTGCTTCCTTAGTCGGTCCTAGGGACGGTGGCACGGACTGTAGGGACCTTCAGTCCCTGGCCCCCGTCTTTCAGTTGCTGATGGGGATGTAGCAGCTCCCACCCCACTTGGTCTTATCGTACCACATCTTGAAACTGTTTGGAGTGTCACTCAACTGCTTTGTGTGTTAGGTCAGGTCACCTGCTGACTCATGACGGCATGTAAGGCCTCGTGACCCATGCTAGGCGGCTCCTCAACCCGTTCTCGCACTTGCTTAGTCAATATTGGCTTACTTAATAAGTGCATATATGACATACTAATTGATTGTTGGCTCCTATATGAATCCCTTCCCTCTCACCCATATCTAACTCTTCCCATCTATTCTTGAAATTGTGTAAAGTGTGTATCTCAACAGGAATAGCTGGCAGCCCATTCCACTCAACCACAACTCTTTCTTTTTCAGACAAGAGCTTCCCTCTAATACTCCTAGATGAAAATTTCTCCAGCTTGTACTCATTGTTGTGGGTTGTGACCTGTTCTCACACTTTCATAACCTTCTTCATATTCTTGATTTTGCTGTGCACAAGCTGCTCCACAACCTGAGCGACCTGGTCGTGCGTCTCTGTGCAACGACACACTTTACTCTGCCTTCACAGACACATCCCCAGACCAGGTAGGAGCCTTGTCTGTTTACTCCAGCGTTGACGCTCACTGTGTGGCAGTGACGAGAGGTGCTCAGTGTAGTGTAAGTGGCGCCAAGATACAGCTGAAGGACGATACTTGTGTTTCTGTTGCTTCTTATTATATATCGCAACACCCTGTGACGTGTCTATGACAATCGGGTCGTTCGCTCGTTGTTGCCAAGTCTTTCACAATATGACCTACCCAGGACTGCATGCCTCTCAAACACGTGACGAAACTGTGGCCACTCGCCATATCCATATTATTCTCTAAGGAATGTAATGTTTCCGGATCATATCTATAATTTACCTCGGAATCATATCTACTGATGCTTTAGGAATCATCGGTATCTACATTAGCAGCCTTCATGACCATTTGGTCGAATACACTATTGAGCTCAATGCATGTACCATTGTACATGTAATATCAAGAATCTAGAAGCTTCCTTATAATCAAAAACATTATTGGAACCAAGTAATAGTTTCCACAGACATATTTTCAAAATCCTTAATAAAGGACAATTGTACTATCGGTAATCTTTAAATCTACTAGGTGTTTTTCTTGTGATATAACTTTATCACAATAATCAGTCTAAACAATGAAAATAATCATTTTATAATCATTGCCAGCACCTTCACTATAGGGTAGGGGCGCCACCAGCAGACACCATTGGGGCAGTAACGTCCAGTACCTGATCACGCCTTGTTGACATCGGGGCGGCTCACATGTGCAGTGTTTGACGACAGTTTTAGTAGACACTACCGCACAAACTGTTTACATAATCACCAGTAATCACTCCCTAGATATTGGGGGAGTCCCTGATCTATAATCTAAGCTAGAATTCGTCCATAAGAACTCATATTAAGAGTAGTGAGAGTGAACTCATGTACCCAGAGACTTGCCACGCTTGCACCATCATTTAATTCTTAACATTGCTACAAGTATCCATCCTACAGCAATGGCTGCTAGGAACTTAACATCAAACTGCCTTATTTTCATTAAAATACAGAGTCTGGTTTAAGCAAGAGAGACATCACACACAGAAATCACAATAGCGTGATGCATCAAATGAACAAATCCACAAGGGCCGTGACGAGGATTCGAACCTACGTCTGGGATGCTTCCGGACGTAGGTTCGAATCCTCGTCACGGCCCTTGTGGATTTGTTTCAAGAGATACACCCTCTGGCTACTGTGAGATAGGCTCCGGTTCTCAATTCAGTACAAGTTATTATTTTAAAGCATAGATTGTCCAGTTAGCATGCTTTATGAGATTAATACATCCATATATAATTATGTTACCTTTACATAAATAAGTTACAGTAATCATTTAGTTGCATATCTTTGGTCCTAAGTAATTCTCATTCATTAATCTCGGTATTTCCCTCACACAAACTACCACGTTGTTACAACTTTTGAATAAGTTTTTAACACCTAACAAGTTATAACAACCAATATAGTACGTTGTAACAATGTTCTAGTGTGGTGTTTTGGGGTGTGTAGAACACTATCGAGTCTTGCTACAGTGTGTAGAACACTATCGAGTCTTGCTACAGTGTGTAGAACACTATCGAGTCTTGCTACAGTGTGTAGAACACTATCGAGTCTTGCTACAGTGTGTAGAACACTATCGAGTCTTGCTACAGTGTGTAGAACAAAATATTAACTATTGATATCAACAGTCTCGATTACGTTTATAAAGTAATATATTGTTGAGAGAGGGAGAGAGAGATTGGACTGGTGATGAATGTTACATCCTTGTGGGTGATGTGAGTCCCGGCCTACACCTCTGCCACTCTTGACCAGGATCATTATTAATGCTGCCTTTATGTCCACTTAGGAGACCACTAAGAATGGGGAGTAGGGGAGCGGTGTGCAGGGTGGGGAGGGGGAGGCGTGTGTCGAGGTCCCCCAAGGTGGGTCTAGCTGACCTTGCACCACATCCACCCCATTAACTGTTGCCAACGTTACGGCTTCCTCTTTACTGGCAACTGAACAAAACCATTACTTGTAAGGGAACGACGTTCCACCCAATTCTGCCCCCTTCCCCCCCCCCCGGAATCCGTGATTGTGAGTCGAGAACGAAGCCAACTGTACTAGGAGAACCTATCTCCCTTACTCTCACTCTGTTGTTGTTCTCCTCTCTCTCTCTCCCCCCCCCCTACTCTTTCCCTTCCCCCCCCCCCTCTCTCTCTCCCACTCCTTCCCCCACCCACTCTCTCTCCCTCCCTCCCCCCCCCGTACAGTTACCATGGCGACAGCACCAGCTGTTGGCTCCATCACAGCGCTTCAACATAATAACTTTACCTACACCTCACATTATCTCTTACACTCATTGCTTTTGTATTTCACATTTTATGTAGCGTCCCTTTGACACCGTGATGACTGTCCTCAGACGGAGCCGTATTGGATATCCATTAAATATTGGAGTAAAAATATTGGCCGACTGGGCAGGAGGCCTTAAGAGGCTCTCATTTGACTCCTGGACATTTTCCCGGACGCTCTGGTAATGGAAGCTGCATCATATTGGTTTTATCGTGAGTTTATTTAGCAATTGTATTGTGTGTAGAGAGGAGGGTAATGGCAGCAGCGGGCATCTTTAATGTGTTTATAGTGAGGCAGTATTGACACACGCATTACGGAGGTGTGTACAGTGGCCTCTCCCATCTCCCTACACACCTCTACACATATGCTCAAATGTCATCTTTATTACCATGTTCCCTCTCCAACCACTTGGGCTCGACGGTCTCACTTCATGCAGGTTCGGCGTTCAATCCCCGACCGTCCAAGAGGTTGGGCACCTTTCCTCCCTCCCGCCCACCGTCCTATCCCAAATCTTATCCTGACCACTTCCATGTGCTATATAGGCGTAATGGCTTTGCGCTTTCCTCTGATGATCTCTCGCTTTCCCTCTCCATGTTCCGTAAATATGTAAATATGTAAAGCAAGTCGAGAAGTCTGGCTCCGTCTCTGATGTGTGGTGGAGGCTCGCTCGCTCTCTCTCTCTCTCTCTCTCTCTCTCTCTCTCTCTCTCTCTCTCTCTCTCTCTCTCGCTCTTTTGCTTTTGCTCTTGCTCTTCTCTTGCTCTTCTCTCTCTTGCTCTTCTCTCTCTTGCTCTTCTCTCTCTTGCTCTTCTCTCTCTTGCTTTTCTCTCTCTTGCTCTTCTCTCTCTTGCTCTTCTCTCTCTTGCTCTTCTCTCTCTTGCTCTTCTCTCTCTTCTCTGCTCTTCTCTCTCTTGCTCTTCTCTCTTGCTCTTCTCTCTTGCTCTTCTCTCTTGCTCTTCTCTCTTTCTCTTCTCTCTTTCTCTTCTCTCTTTCTCTTCTCTCTTCTCTTCTCTCTTCTCTCTTTCTCTTCTCTCTTTCTCTTCTCTCTTTCTCTTCTCTCTCTTCTCTCTTTCTCTTCTCTCTCTTTCTCTTTCTCTTCTCTCTTTCTCTTCTCTCTTTCTCTTCTCTCTTTCTCTTCTCTCTTTCTCTTCTCTCTTTCTCTTCTCTTTCTCTTCTCTCTCTTGCCCTTCTCTCTCTCACTCGCTCTTTTTCTCTCGTTTGCTCTTCTCTATTTCTCTCTCCCCCCCCTCTCCCCCCCCTCCCCCCCCCCGAGGGAATGCCATTTTGCTGATATTTTTCTTCCTAATTACTGTTGAGTGGCTTTGAGAGTCTGGTGTCTCCAGTCTGCTAATTTACATAAATTAACACACTCGTTTACAAACATTTTTGAGTAGTTCTAATTGTTTTAATCATTTACTGAGAGACCCTTAAAATATACGTACGTGATCAGCGTGTGCTTAATGTTGTTTAGCTCTATGTAAACAAAACCAATATTTATTGTAAGACCTGCATGGTCTTCACGCAGAATGGTTGAAGACCTGGTCTTCACGCAGAATGGTTGAAGACCTGGTCTTCACGCAGAATGGTTGAAGACCTGGTCTTCACGCAGAATGGTTGAAGACCTGGTCTTCACGCAGAATGGTTGAAGACCTGGTCTTCACGCAGAATGGTTGAAGACCTGGTCTTCACGCAGAATGGTTGAAGACCTGGTCTTCACGCAGAATGAGATGGACACTGTATTTTTGTCTTTGTAAACAGTGACAATGAAGACCACAGAGCTGTACCAAGGAGGATAATGTAAGATGACCAAACCACACACTGGAAAATAAAGGCCCTGAATATATAAGGTTCCCTCACTACTGCAGTAGAACTGTCTGACTGTGTAGAGAAGTTTATGTCTGTAGGTAATGGCTGGTGTGGATGCACTACCACCATAATTAGTCTGAATAGATGACTGATGTTGGGAGGTCGGCGTTCTATATCCCCAACATCGTAAAAGTTCATCTTCAGCCTTTATGATGCCCAAATCTCTGATGACTAATTTAGGAGGCTTTGAGGTTGTCCCTTTGTGGTCCGTTCCTAAAAACTTCAATTCATCTGAAAAGGCTCTGGTTTATCCAGTCCTTAGTGGGGTGTAATGGGGTTTCCTTTCTGTTCTCACTGAAAGAATTCTAACACTTGGGCTGTTCTCCTGAGTAACTTATCCATGGATGAGCAAGGTGTAGGAGCTATGACTTTCTTGGACTCTTATGGGCTGCCATAGCTACAGCACCTTCACAGACGACTTCTACTTTCTGTAGAGACCATTTGGTCTCGTCAGTAAGCCATTTTGGGCCAGCTGTCCAGGTGTTGCCTTCTAAATGTTTGAACACTTCACCTTTTAAAACATTGACAGAAGATCTGCAGGGTTCTCTTTAGTGGGAATATGTTGATAACCCTTTCTTCAATGCGTTAATTTTTTGCGACTTTGTTCTTTATGCAAGATGTTGAACATTTGATTCCCTGCCCACTGTAGTGCGGTTTTGTCTGCCCATACAATAGTTTAGGTGATGTTAAGCTTCTATAAAGTTGCATGTAGGTAGTGGACGAGTCTGGTGCCCTCAGAGATGGCAGTCAACTCTGCGGTTATTTTTTAGCGCCGCTGGCACCGTGTTGGCAATGGTGCTCCCCGACCTCTACTACCACCACGTTACCTTACAACCTTGACAACCTGACAACCTTGTGTCTTTACAGCCACATTAATGGGGAGACTTGGGGCGTGACTGGTGACAACAGCAGCCACATTCGTGATAGCATTAACCTGTGCATTATGAGGAAAGCGGTCGGTTAAGACAACAAACTTCATACCTTCGTTCACTATACCCGGGACATGGTGTATGGGTATGGTGGGTCGTGGTGTATGGGTATGGTGGGTCGTGGTGTACGGGTATGGTGGGTCGTGGTGTACGGGTATGGTGGGTCGTGGTGTACGGGTATGGTGGGTCGTGGTGTACGGGTATGGTGGGTCGTGGTGTACGGGTATGGTGGGTCGTGGTGTACGGGTATGGTGGGTCGTGGTGTACGGGTATGGTGGGTCGTGGTGTACGGGTATGGTGGGTCGTGGTGTACGGGTATGGTGGGTCGTGGTGTACGGGTATGGTGGGTCGTGGTGTACGGGTATGGTGGGTCATGGAGAATTTATCATTTATAACCGGGATTAGTCGGTTATACAGATCACTTGTAATAAACTTTTCCACGTGAGTAAGTTGACCGGAATCGATGTGCTTCTCAGCCTCTTATTTCCTTGGCTTTAAGCTCGTCCACAGTGGTGCTGAGACCTGTTCCGAGCATACATGATAGTAGCTTATCTAACACTACCGCTGGATCCTCCTCCTTGCTCATCATATTGCGTGAAATGTGTTAAAGCTGTAGATTATCCACCAACTTCTGTAAGATAAATGTTGTCTGTGAGTGTTGGTCAAGATGGGCTCTCAGGTGTTGGCTGGTGGACGTCACAGTGTGTGGGTGTGGCTAATGCAGTCAGTGCAGCCCAAACTGGTGTTTACATTGTCAGTCTTTGCAGTTACTTTACAAAAAACTGCCAGTAGTTGACGGACTATTAATCGTATCATTCTGATTGCAGAGAGCTGTGTGCTGCCTTCCTTTGTGGCATTTACTACACATTCTCAATCCTGCCTTGCAATCCTTGCAATCTGCTGATGTAGCCACTTTCCGCAACGCTGTAAATATGCAAGACGAGTTTGCCTTGCTGTGAAATCAGGGAAATCCTGGGAAAAGGGAACGCTTATTCTCATACAACATATATTTGTTCCTGCCAGAGCCATTGGTAAGGGTTGAGGAATGAGAGTTGTGTGTCCCTTGCACTCTCGGGGTCTCGGGCACCACATACCACCCTACCTAATGTGGCTTCCACATCTCATTATGTGGGCGCGGGAATATGTCAACAGGTTGATGGCTGTTATGCTCTGCCTTCTCTTGAGAGTGGCGAGGTTGTTGGCCCTCGTCAGCTCTCACCTGTGTTATCATCGTGTGTAGCCCGTCTGAAATATCTTCTGTTGTAAAGTAACTTTCCTTATAACAGGCGTACACAGCATCTAGAGTTTCTCAGGACAACTTAAGCCGCACTACGAGACTCCACAACCAATTTAAAGGTGTCAGATAAACAGGATTAAAGAAAACTTTTATACACGAATGAACTTCAATTCTAAAATTTTGCTATTTCTTTGCTTTGGGGTTCGGTAGCTGGACATGAACACATTTATAGTTAAACTGTGCTCCAGCATGATCTGTGTCACCATAACTTTGTGTGATTGTGTTATCATAATTATAGAAGGTTGTGGGTAACTCTGGAATCACCTTTGGCTCATCCCGCCAGTTGACCTTTGACATCATTAAATATTGTTATTGTCTAAGTCACTTGTGAAGCGTACCAAGGTGCTACAAGTATCAGGCTTGCTGCCACGAGTTAGTCACCCCTGAGAGTAGGTAACTGTGGTAGTTGTGACCCCTGAGAGTAGGTAACTGGTAGTCGTGGGTGTGGTTCTGGGTCAGGGGGGAGGACTGGTGCTGGGTCAGGGGGGGGGGGGACTGGTGCCCTGTGTTACAGTCTTGTGGTGACTGTAACTTCACGTTGGGGTCTTCCTGCATGTCAGTCTTTCTAATAGATAATTCTGGCATCATAATGAGCTTCACATTATAAATGGTAGTCAGAGTGTTGCTCTCTACCTCCCTCACTCACTTCCAAGTCATGTAACAGTAACTTATAAATAAATGATTGTGTCGGGGGACAGGCAGCCAGTGTATATACACATGTTAGGCTTATATCGAGATCACCCCCAAGGTGGAATTACTGACCCCGCCCAGGATGCAGCCCCCACAACAAGTTGACTAACTCCTGGGTACCTCTTTACTATTAGGTGAATAGGTCCATTTCTGTCCTGCCCGGAATTCAAATCAAGAATTCCCAATTGCGAGTTGAGAACGAATCCGACTTTACTTCCGGGACCCTCAAGGTTAATGGAATTGTGGAATATATCTTGCCTCATACCACACACTAACTTGATTGTGTTAGATCTGCAAATTATTTAAAAGCTTCAGTATAGATCACATAAACTGGCCCACCATATTGGAATGGTAAAATAGTTGTGTTTATCATGTTGTGGTATACCGCTATACCTTCCAAAAGTTCCGTTGACATGTGGCCGGTTTGCGTTGACTGCTTTTCAATGTACCATCAAGTGCTCAAGGTACTACATGTGATTCGAAAGACCATATGAGAATTTTGTTTTAGGCGACTTTGCTTGAATGGAAAGACACGTACAAGTGACTGTATCAGGTACAAGCACACTCGTACCTCCTTCAACTCGAGCTAAGTCAGCTAAAACAAAGTGTCGACAGAGTTGATCACTTTGGCCTGGTGTGTCCCCTAGAGGTGTGAGCGTGACAGATGACCCCGGGTGACCTTCCCAACAGGTCAGGACGAGAGTGGTGCTGAGCGGAGTGTATCAGTGCTGCTGGAGGGAGAAGAAGCCGAGCTTATATTCCTGCCCCTTCATGACCTGACACAGGCCAGCGCTGTGAGTATATACCTGTCACTATAGTCACACAAGTGTCTGTGGGGCATCTCTACCTTTATGCCTCGCCTCTCTTCTCCACGTTACCTAATAATTTAACTATTCTCATGTCCCAATCTGTCCTTAAACTTGTGGATGATTATTCTTCTTTTAGAGTATTCCACTTGTTGCCCGCCCACTTAGGATACAAGTATTCCACTTGTTGCCCGCCCACTTAGGATACAAGTATTCCACTTGTTGCCCGCCCACTTAGGATACAAGTATTCCACTTGTTGCCCGCCCACTTAGGATACAAGTATTCCACTTGTTGCCCGCCTACTTAGGATACAAGTATTCCACTTGTTGCCCGCCCACTTAGGATACAAGTATTCCACTTGTTGCCCGCCCACTTATGATACAAGTATTCCACTTGTTTGAGGAAGCTGGGAGTGTGTGTCACATCTCGCACAGGTACAGTGTGTCACATCTCGCACAGATACAGTGTGTGGTGTGACACAGGTACAGTGTGTGGCGTGACACAGGTACAGTGTGTGGCGTGACACAGGTACAGTGTGTGGCGTGACACAGGTACAGTGTGTGGCGTGACACAGGTACAGTGTGTGGCGTGACACAGGTACAGTGTGTGGCGTGACACAGGTACAGTGTGTGGCGTGACACAGGTACAGTGTGTGGCGTGACACAGGTACAGTGTGTGGCGTGACACAGGTACAGTGTGTGGCGTGACACAGGTACAGTGTGTGGCGTGACACAGGTACAGTGTGTGGCGTGACACAGGTACAGTGTGTGGCGTGACACAGGTACAGTGTGTGGCGTGACACAGGTGTCATGTTCAGCGATACCACCTGAGGGAGTGTGTGGTCACTATTGACACATGGCGCTGTTGACTTACTAACGTCGGCAGTGTTTGTGGAGTGGCGCAAGTGACCTGTGGTGACCTCTGATTAGGTCACCACAGGTCACCATATACCATCCTCTTGGCGATGGGGGGGGGGGGACACCATACCCATCCCGTGGGCGGTGGGTAATGGTTACAAGGACACATAATGGGCTCAGGGACTGAACCCCACTGTCCGCTACGCCCACTGTACCTTCCTAGCCTTCTAAAATGAAAGTACTTACTGTAATTATTTCGTAGAAAGTACCAATATGTAGTGATGGACTACCAGGAAGTACCAATATGTAGTGATGGACCACCAGGAAGTACCAATATGTAGTGATGGACCACCAGGAAGCACCAATATGTAGTGATGGACCACCAGGAAGCACCAATATGT
>NC_091155.1:20992756-21000256 GCF_040958095.1 Procambarus clarkii
ATGCGTTTTTTAAGGTCTCGCTCACATTCTCAGACAAATTCTTCTGTTTTAGCTCCTGATTATATCCTCTAATGGTGAGGTGATAGGCGACATGGATGAATGATATACATGGGGTAGTAAATTAAGAGTGACATGTTGGCAGTTTGTTCTACTGGTTTCTTCTGTTCATGTTGCAGGGTCATTGGGTCCTGCATTAGTCCTGGGTCTTGAAGTAGATAGTGTAACTGTGTTTGCTGGTTATTGATTGTTGCTCTTCTGCCTCTAGATGTCTTGATATGCAGCGCTTCACTGATGTCTAATCTTCTATCGTCATTGTCTCTATCAATATGGCGTCCAAATTGGGGAGCACGGTGGTACATCCGTCCGTCTCGAGTGCCATGTGCTGACCGACTAACCCCAAGGTGCTGCGTCCTGCCACCACCACCACCACCACCTCCCTCTTACAGCTGATAGTCACGGCACTTCTTTCGGTGCAAATTTGCGAATGAAGAGAGGTAGGTGCTAATTTGAGTGATTTTATTATCCTCGATTACAAAGAACAGTTTTGTACTGTTTCTGATGTCTTATTGCAAAGAATTAAGTAATTTGGAAGTTATATTGAGATAGAATTCTCAACATGATCATTCCTCTTCCTCCATGAATCACTTATTCACGGTAGTTTGAAACTTGACTATAAAGAGAAAATCGATGAATTCTATCTGGTTACTGATTAAACTCAATCTTAGATGGCAATCGCAAATGAAAGCAGATTGCAGACTGGTAGTAGTGCAGGTGGTGGTAGTAGTGCAGGTGGTAGTAGTGGTGGTGGTAGTTGTGGTAGTGATGGTGGTAGTAGTGGTGGTGGTAGTTGTGGTAGTGATGGTGATATCAGTGGTGATGGTGGTAGTAGTGGTGTCAGTGGGGGTAGTAGTGGTGGTGGAGGGGGGGGGCGGAAGAGCAGCAGCAGAGCGGAAGAGCAGCAGCAGAGCGGAAGGAGTCGACGGAAGAGGGAAAATATGGGGACTGAAGGAGGAAGGGAGATGGATTGGAAGAGAGGGAGAAGGCAGAGAAGGATATGAACTTGTACGAAGGGAGTGGAGGGGGGAGGGAGGGAGGGCAGGAAATAGGGATGGAGGGCTGTATTATGAACAAGCGTCACAGGTGGTTATTGATCTCTGGGAGCCCCACTGATGTTACCTGTAGGGCTGCTCTCCTGCCTCTTGTTACCCTTCACCTCCCCCCCCCCCTTGCAGCCCTTCCCTACCCCTCCCCTTGCTGCCCTCCCCTACCCTTGCTGCCCTCCCCTACCCCTCCCCTTGCTGCCCTCCCCTACTCCCCCCCCAGATACTGGTAGAGTTTCATCTTGGAGATACTGGGTATGATGCATTGAATAGAGATCTCTTGACAGGAGACCCCAATTTATTACAAGCGTGCAAGGATGAAGAAGAGGTCCTCCCGGAAAGGGCCCCGTAAGGTAAGGGACAGGAGGGTGCTGGTAGTGCCGCTCACACTACACTGTGTCAGGCCACTCACTATGGAACTACCCGGATTCGCGCCAAATTGTGGAGACCTCAGTAACCTCATGTTGTCTCGTATTCACGCCCTCATACTGACCAACTGAGGACCAGTCTCTCCCACTTAACTCGGGAGGCCTTCATTGAAGTTTTTTTTCTTTATTTTCGCTCTTTATTGTCTGGTCCACAGGTCGAGGTGATTTACCTCTCAGTTACAACCCTCACAAGGACAAGAGCAAAGAAAGTTGTCTGACAAACATTTATTACAAACAAAAATTATAAAAAATATATGGCGCCTTGGACGGGGTCCCCAACTTATAACTTGATCAAACCACACGTGAGAAGATGAAGACACGACGACGTTTCTGACCGTCGTGGACCATTATCAGGTGACACAAGACTCATCGTGTGACCTCAGCATTCAGCTACTCGACAGGTTAGGCTATCCTGTCACATACATGTAAATATTGTATCGGTATAGTAAACTTTATCTAATATCGTAAACTCTTGTTATGATGACCAAACCATTCCCTTGTTACTTGTCAGGAACATGCATAACTATAAACCAATTCATTAACACTTACATAATTAAGAATATGGCACGATGTAAATCACTGATTCAACAATAATTATTCTTCCGTTGTCTCTGTACGTCAAATTATGCCTCATTAGGCTACCGTTCTCTCCTTCAATTTTGTCCGGCATAGGTCTTATAATCACCAAATCTAGGCTTTAACATGTAAATCGGTATGAACAAGTAATCACTCGCCTCCATTCACTGTGTCAAGTTTACTGATACAATGAACTTCTATCTATCTTGCAGGAGCCCGTCCTCATAAACAGCCCGTCCCAGGGCTGCATTTGGGCACTGCAAATAAAAAAAAACCCGGCGTGGGGTGCTGTTACCGCTAGGAGGCGGGCTTTGTTTTCAGCATCAGCGTTGTCGATCATTGCTGTGACAGTCTTTTCCATTATGGGGCTATCCCAGTGGGCCTGATTGTGGTCTTTTGGGACTTGTGGTCGGGGTTGAGGGTGTGCAATGGTGTCCCATTGTCTGGTTGCTTCCATGAACGTTTGATTACGAGTTCCCGCTGTCTCTCTGTTACGGCCCTCTCGGGTCGCAACTGGGTTCTTTCTCTGATGTTAGTAGAGTTTGGGTATCTGGCCCCAAGCTAGTAGTGGCTTTCAAGGGGTGTGCTCCGTAACGCAAGTAAATTAAAGGGGAAGGGAGACAAAGGCAAAAACTTAATAATATAATTATCACCGTCACCATAAATAATATATATCTTATCACACGGGGGAGGTATAAACACTATTAAGATACAATCTGGTCTTCCTCTGAAGATGCGGAGTGTTCCACGGTGCTTAGCTCTTGGTCCTCTTGTGGCCTCACGATGAATCCTTAGATTCTCCCAGCGAGTCTACCCCGGCCACAGGCCAGCCAAATCACAGTCCCACTGGGTGCACCGTCGTGGAGGCCGTCAACCACAAATCCAGCCTTTAGCTGGCAGGTTCCAATCAGTTCCGCTGGTTAGGCCACTCCACGACCAATACTAGGGTTGCGAGCCCTAGGCAGGAGCCTCGTGTGACTTCACAGGTCACTCCTCACCACAACACCCCAGTGGCTATTCTTCTCCACGAGTCAGCCCCGGGTACAACAATTCCTCAACTGCCATGTCACAGGCAGGCTAACACAACAGTGTTCATCCGGGGGGGGGGGGGGAGGGACTCAACTTCTGCAGCTAATACTTGGAGACTTTACGGCTGCCTTGGGTAGACTGATCCAACGTTCATTACAGCAGTCCCAGGTCGACTCTGTAATCAGACACGTCATCAGTACCGGTTACACTCTAGGGCATCTCACTTACCGGCTTGGACACAAACACCCACCTATCCACTCCATAGATGGCGTTGCTGTCTAAGCGTCACCTCACCAGAGGTCAGCAGCGGCTGTGTTATGAGCTGATCAGGACGGGAAACTAGCCCTTGTGGCCAGTATATCTTGTCCTCACTAGATGGCGTCGTCCATTTGGAGGGGGTTTCGGGAGCTGACCCACAGATGGCGTGGTCGTCACTGCTCCGGGCTCGGACGCTGGGCTCGGGTCCGTAACACTCTCTCATACGCTCTGGTAGGATCTGCCCTACCAATTCGTTGGCTGCTGTACATGAGGATAAGAATGCTGGAAGTGCTACCTCAGTTGCCTTTCGTATGCCTATCCCCCCAAATCTCACTGTTAGTGTTGCTTGGTCCCACTGACTGTCATCTAAATCTAAGTAAGTGCCTTCCTGAATATTGACCTGAGGAGCTCATCATATTGATTTAGAAGTGGGTTGCCAAAAGTGGGTGCACACACCTTAAGAAGTATGTTAGCCTGGGCAAGGTAAGGCACTTTGTGAGAAGGTAGAGGGCATCATGGGAGTCCAAGTCCTCTATTCTCTCTTCCATCCTCTTTAGGTCTCTAAACTTTTCGTCAAGGACTGCAGCAATGGCATTGCGGCCCAGAGGTGCTCCAAGTAGTGTGCTGTCGGTGGGTTTAATAATATCTATATATAATAATGTATATAATATCTATATAATATCTCTCTCTCTCTCTCTCTCTCTCTCTCTCTCTCTCTCTCTCTCTCTCTCTCTCTCTCTCTCTCTCTCTCTCTCTCTCTCTCTCTCTCTCTCTCTCTCTCTCTCTCTCTCTCTCTCTCTCTCTATATATATATATATATATATATATATATATATATATATATATATATATATATATATATATATATATTATATATATATATATGCAACAATGATCACAAAAACACTGATCCAAGTATGCAGAATAACCACATATGAAAAATAGAAAATGCTTAACGCGTTTTCGGCTAATTCGCCTTCATCAGAGCAAAGTAGAATGAAGATAAGCATGCTGATCAGACCTTTATATCCGCCTGGGCAGATCACCTGACCACCAAAAATAAGTGGAGGAAAGGAATTATAAGAAAGAAGGTAACTGCAGAAGGCCTATTGGCCCATACAAGGCAGCTCCTTTTAATATCTCCAAGTGCCATACGTGTTTAAATGATTGTTTAAATGGTTGCAATATAGCACGTCAAAACAATATAGCAATCATTTAAACACGTATGGCACTTTGAGATATTAAAAGGAGCTGCCTTGTATGGGCCAATAGGCCTTCTGCAGTTACCTTCTTTCTTATAATTCCTTTCCTCCACTTATTTTTGGTGGTCAGGTGATCTGCCCAGGCGGATATAAAGGTCTGATCAGCAAACTTATCTTCATTCTACTTTGCTCTGATGAAGGCGAATTAGCCGAAAACGCGTTAAGCATTTTCTATTTTTCATATGTGGTTATTCTGCATATATATATATATATATATATATAATATATATATATATATATGTCGTACCTAGTAGCCAGAACGCACTTCTCAGCCTACTATGCAAGGCCCAATTTGCATAATAAGGCAAGTTTTCCTCAATTAATGTTTTTTCGACTACCTAACCTACCTAACCTAACCTAACTTTTTCGGCTACCTAACCTAACCTAACCTATGGAGATAGGTTAGGTTAGGTAGGGTTGGTTAGGTTCTGTCATATATCTACGTTAATTTTAACTCCTAAAAATAAATTGACCTCATGCATAATGAAATGGGTAGGTTTATCATTTCATAAGAAAAAATTAGAGAAAATATATTAATTCAGGAAAACTTGGCTTATTAGGCAAATCGGGCCTTGCATAGTAGGCCAAGAAGTGCATTCTGGCTACTAGGTACGACATATATATATATATATATATATATATATATATATATATTGGTAGCAGTCTTTCCTGTAGACATATATTATTAAAATATGACCGAAAAAGTAAGATTAATAATTCTAACACGAATTTTCTCGATCTTTCGTACGTTTCTTTTCACTGTTGGTGGTAATTCAAAAACAATTCTCCAAAATTCATTTTTATTTCTAGTCTGACGCGACACTTGAGCGCGTTTCGTAAAACTTATTACATTTTCAAAGACTTTAGTTTACACATACACAACTGATAGAACTTTCACATCTTCGATTTGTTTATATCTACATTTGAGTGAGGTGGATGGGGTGAGGTGGTATTAATAGGTATTAAATTCATAAACACAAGACAGAACACGAAACAATGGTATTGAATGGAAGTGATTGTAGAAAGCCTATTGGTCCATATTTCTTGATGCTTCTATATTGGAGCGGAGTCTTGAGGTGGGTAGAATATAGTTGTGCATTAATTGGCTGTTGATTGCTGGTGTTGACTTCTATATGTGTAGTGCCTCGCACGTCAAGCCCGCCTGCTATTGCTGTATCTATCGATGATTTCTGTGTTGTTTACTAGGATTTCTCTGGCGATGGTTTGGTTGTGGGAAGATATTATGTTCCTTAATGGAGCCCTGTTGCTTATGCATCGTTAAACGCCTAGAAAGAGATGTTGTTGTCTTGCCTATATACTGGGTTTTTTGGAGCTTACAGTCCCCAAGAGGGCATTTGAAGGCATAGACGACGTTGGTCTCTTTTAAAGCGTTCTGCTTTGTGTCTGGAGAGTTTCTCATGAGTAGGCTGGCCGTTTTTCTGGTTTTATAGTAAATCGTCAGTTGTGTATATATATATATATATATATATATATATATATATATATATATATATATAATATATATATATATATATATATATATATATATATATTATATATATTATTATATATTATTTATATATATTATTATATAATATATTATTATTATTATTATTATTATATATATCATTTGCACAGAACATCACGTCGTTGCGTGTTCCCTCACTGGCTAGCGAAGTCGTGTGCGAACTTTCCCCTGGCCAGGCCCCACACACCATTGGTCCTGCTACAACAGTTGCTGAGGGACGCCTTAATGCCGCCTCTGTATCGTCCAACGGTGGTTTACTGTACAAACTATACTAAACTTATCATGATCCGCTGTAGGACCGAGTAACGAATAACTCGCATCTTGGGGCAGAGCCTAAGTCCTGACTGTATATAGGCTGTTGTTTTAGAATCGGTTACTCGTAACGAAGGTTGCAAGTAGCACGGGCTATGGTGAGCTCTCAGCCACCCGCCCCTCATCAGAGAAGGTGGGTGGGTGAGGGCCTGGTGGTGGTGGCGGCGGCGGCGGGGCGGACGAGGAGAGGGTAAGGCGATGTGACAGTCAGTTACCTGCAAGGTACGAGTGAGCGTACAGGTGCAGTAACTCGCTGCCACACACCACGCACTCCCTGCCACAGGCCAGGCACTAGCTGCCACACACCACGCACTCGCTGCCACAGGCCAGGCACTCGCTGCCACAGGCCAGGCACTCGCTGCCATAGATTAGTACTTTTTGCCATTAGACGCCGTCAACTCGCCCGTGTCAACTTCCCTCGTACTTCAAGACAGGTAAGCATAAAGCCAGGTTTTCTGTAGCACTCATTTTCAGTGTCAAATGAACATCGCGTTGCTGTCATACATGCGTCACGTAAGTGTCAAGGGGTCACTTCGGTGTCATGACTGTCTCGTAGGTGGTACTTTGATATAATGACTGTCATACAGCCATCACTTATGTGATCATAAGCGTATCATAGTTATCACGTAGGTGTCATGACTGTCATACAGCCATCACTTATCATAAACGTGTCAGAGTCATCACTTAGTTATCATAAACGTGTCATGACTGTCATATAGGCCTCGCGACTGTGTCATACAGGCCTCGCGACTGTGTCATACAGGCCTCGCGACTGTGTCATACAGGCCTCGCGACTGTGTCATACAGGCCTCGCGACTGTGTCATACAGGCCTCGCGACTGTGTCATACAGGCCTCGCGACTGTGTCATACAGGCCTCGCGACTGTGTCATACAGGCCTCGCGACTGTCATACAGACATCACCTAGGTATCATAGCTCGTACAGCCATCACGGAAGTGTCACGTCTATTCATAACACGTATGTTTATACATGTTATGTTAATCAACC
>NC_091155.1:21344638-21362138 GCF_040958095.1 Procambarus clarkii
TGACGGGGGGGGGGACCTCGATATGAACCTTATATATATACACACAGGCTTCCTGTCTCCGACAAAACGAATTATTATTATATTCTGGTCGAGATGCTATGCGTGTTAGTGGCTTTGCAAGAATGTAAAAAATACGAATCTTACGAAATCTTACCAATCCATTGTACCTTGTTGTGAATATATTATTTTATTAATTTTTAATATTTTTATTTTTTTATTATTTTTTTTATTTTTATTTTTATTATTTTTATTATTTTTATTATTATTATTATTATTATTATTATTATTATTATATATTTTTATAAAGAGATTTTCGAGGCGAGGTCATAAGGAACTCCTAAAGAAGCACACGAGACGTATATATTAAGTCGACAAATCCACAGGGGCCGTGACGAGGACTCGAACCTGCGTCCGAGAGCATCCCAGACGCTGCCTTAATCGTCTGAGCTACGACATGGTCTAAAGAGTTGAAACTGAAGTTCTACTAATTTTTACTGCAATTGTATTTCTGTCTGTTATGTATTAAGTCGTTTCATTAACGAGCTAGAGGGTTGGAGAACCAGAGCTAAAGCACGACCCAGCAAGCCATTTGGCGAGTAAAAACTATGTTCTCGAGCAGTGACATTATAAGACCTTTACATTAAAGTTTTTTCTTTATTGTCCGACTGAGAGCTCAAACTGGAAGCCATCAAGATGTGGTTCCTGGAATATGTAACTCAATGCATTCAGAGTGAAGTAGAGGAAGGGGTTTACATAATCACTTCCGGGTTTGGAATCCCTCTAATGAGGTGATTTAGAATCCCTCTAAATCAGTGATTAGTAAGGTGTTTTTTTTTATTTGGAAAAAAATTTAATTTCAGATTTTCGTTGTGCAGTCTTGACATGGAGATAGTGGGTGTTAGGTCAGTGGCTACTCTGTACATTCATCTATGCTCTCTAGGGGGGAAGTGCTTCCTTGGCAAGGTCAAGACTTCTTCACGTGGTACTGGTGGAAGGAAGTGCCGTGGAGAGGTGCAGGATGAGGGATTAATGAAAAGCAAAGGATAGGGGAGGATTGGTGCAGAGGATTATCCTACGTCATGCTTTTCCTTTATAAACCCTCAACTGTTTGTACATCACAACTGTCCAGATTATTTTGGGTTTGGTGGAGTCGGGGACAAGCGCCTCTCCTGAATATAGTGACGATCCCCCTGCACAGGACCAGCATGATGATGAAGTTAATGATAATGAGATAATGATGATAATGGTGAAGTTATTAAGCATTTGTACATCACGTCACTCGACTGTGTGTGAAGCCAGATATGACGCTATCTTGGGATCCTGTTTACAGTGTCGATATGATCATTATTTCCCTTTGTTGCTACAGCGGAATCCCAAGACAGCATCGCTTGACTGCCAGCGTGACTCTGTACCCGTGGTGCTGATCAGATATGCTGTCAGGAGACGTCGAGGATGGAGTCTGCTTGCTGATAAGAGAGAGAGGGAGAGCAACTCCATCTGTGTCGACGCAGCTGGAGACAATAGTGGTGTTATCTCACTGAGCCATCCCCCAGGACCTCATGATGGGATGGATGGATGGATAGATCCCCCACGAAAGGTTCCCACCGCTGTGAGTGATGCCCTGGCGGTGTTGTCGGGGCAGGTCAATGGTAGGCTTCGCTAATCAAACGAAACTCCGTAAAAAGTAAGGTATGGGTGGCGCCTGGCATTGAAACACGCCTCGACCCTGGTGGGTGACGGGAGTCGACACACAGGATGTGGCCTGACCCCCGTAGCCTCGACCCTGGTGATGGATGCCGGGGTCGACACACAGGATGTGACCTGACCCCCCGTAGCCTCGACCTGGTGATGGATGCCGGGTCGACACACAGGAAGTGGCCTGACCCCCCGTAGCCTCGACCCTGGTGATGGATCCGTGGTTCGACACACAGGATGTGGCCTGACCCCCCGTAGCCTCGACCCTGGTGATGGATGACGGACGTCGACACACAGGATGTGGTTCTGACCTGCCTCACAGGACTAACGTTCCACAGCAACCGTTCCATTACAGTGGTACTGTAGTGGTACTGTAGTGGTACTGTAGTATTACTGTAGGGTACTGTAGTGGTACTGGTAGTAGTACTGTAGTAGTACTGTAGTGGTTACTGTAGTGGTACTGTAGTGGTACTGTAAGTAGTAGTGCGGTTCTTCTCTCCGAGGATTTCAAGTGATCTCTTGAGAATGTATTTTTTTTAACTTCATGCTTTAAAATCTTATAAATATCTAAAAGAAATAATATTTTTTATTGATATTGGAAGTGATGCTGGCTGTTGGAGATCACAATTGTTTATTTCTCGTGTTGGTTTCTGGTCGATAACTTAAATGGCTCTTTGAACTTAACAACTTTAGACTGGATATATATATATATATATATATATATATATATATATATATATATATATATATATATATATGATATATATATATATATGATATATATATATATGATATATATATATATATATATGATATATATATATATATATATATATATATATATATATATATATATATATATATATATATATATATATATATATATATATATATATATATATATAGTCTAAACACACCTTAAAAATATATATATATATAGTGTATGTGTGTACCCTTGCCTTGAAATGTTGAACAACACCTCGTCTCTCATGGTGCCTGGAACCCTGTTCCATAAATCTGCGAACCAATTTCCAAATGCAGAAAATAAATCAGAATAACGAGGCTGAAAATTAGACAACAACCTCCACACATCTGGGAATAAATAAATGAAGTGACGTTACGGTCCGTCCGCAACCGTTCTCAAGTGACGTTACGGTCCGTCCGCAACCGTTCTCAAGTCACGTATACACTGCCAGAGAAAGTTAATATAAACTAAGAAAAGTAATTTTCTTTTATTTTCAAATAAGTTGGGTGCTTATTTCCACACCTAAAATTTGCATAATAATAATAATTTGAATCTGCTCTTGTTTCATTGATATCTATTGGCACAGGATCTATTTTATGATAATATTATCTCCTTATTTATATCCCGATCTATACCTATTATACCTATTTATCTTCTGCATATTTTAAACTCTCAATTCGCACCCTAATTTACCCCAACCGACCAATGAGAAAGCAGAGCAAGATTGCCTCAGATGTTGATAAAGAGTGCTTCAGCGGAACGTATCTTGAGCGACACACCTTAAGCACAGTAAAAGTTTATAATGGACTTATAAATACGATACACTCTGTCTGCTATCATCCCGGCTTGCACTTCCCTTGACATGCCAGAAAGCATACTGAGGAAACTACTCCAAGCTTGCACTAAAGAGGCACCCTTCTTGAGCCCGGATGTATAAGCAAGTAGATAGGGTCGCCATGGGTTCTCCCCTAGGTGTCCTGTTTGCGAACTTCTACATGGGTACCATTGATCAGAGGGTCTTAGTTGTCATGGACTTGAGACCCGCCATATACTGCAGGTATGTTGACGACATTTTTACACAGGTACCTGATGTCAGACGTCTGCAGCAGCTGAAGGAGGCATTTGAGCGGAATTCTGTGTTGAGTTTCACTTACGAGACGGAGAATGATGGGAAGCTGCCCTTTCTAGATGTAACAGTCACGGAAAAGAGAGGAGGCTTCCACACTGCAGTCTACACTAAGGAAACAAACATAGGAATGTGCCTCAATGCCAACAGTAACTGCCCAGACAGGTACAAGAGGAGTGTTGTCAATGCATATGTCGACCGTGCTCTCAGCCACAGCTCAGGATGGAAGGAAGTCGATGAAGAACTCTGTAGGGTAAGGCAGGTCCTAGTCAACAACGGCTTCTCTAACGGTTTCGTTGAAGACACCATAAAAAGAAAAGTGAAACGCCATGCAACCTCTGAAGAGTCAACCAACACAACACTTGTACCCCCTATTAGACTATTTTACAGGAACTTCTTTTCCACAGCTCATAAAACGGAGGAAAGGGTCCTGAAAGATATTGTTGATAAGAACGTTATCCCTACAGACAAAAAACAGAAAATACAATTGACGATTTATTATAAAACCAAAAAAAACGCCAATCTTCTCATGAAAAACTCCCCAGACCACAAAGCAAAACGCTTTGAAGGAGACCAACGTCGTCTATGCCTTTAAATGCCCACTTGGGGACTGTAAGCCCCAAAGAACTCAGTTTATAGGCAAGACAACAGCGTCTCTTTCCAGGCGACTAGCAATGCATAAGCAACAGGGCGTCATCAAGGAACATATAATCTCTTCTCACAACCAGACCATCACCAGAGAAATCTTAACAAACAACACAGAAATCATCGATGGGTACAGCGATAGCAGGCGGCTCGACATCAGCGAGGCACTACACATCAAAAAGTCAACACCAGCAATCAACAGCCAATTAATGCACAACTATATTCTACCCACTTCAATTCATCCTAGGGCCAATAGGCCTCTGCAGTTACTTCCATTCTCATGTACCCACCTCACCCAATACCCACCTCACCCAAACCAATAAAAAGCGAGTGGATATGTCAAATGTTTCATACACAGTGCATCAAGCATATCATAAAATTATAGTTCATAAGTGTAGTGTTAAGTGTAAAGAAGTCTTTGAGAATGTAAGAAGCCTTTACGAAACACTTCTAAGCGTCAGACCATAATAAAAAATGAATTTTGGAGAATTGTTATTTTCATTACCACCGACAGTGTTAGAATTATTAATCTTACTTTTTCGGCCATATTCAACAACATATATATATATATATATATATATATATATATATATATATATATATATATATATATATATATATATATATATATATATATATATATATATATATATTTACTCTTGATATCGCTCAGATCTGTCCGCTAAGCTTAAGCCTATTGATATGGCAAGCAATCACAGCCGATGATTCATCCGACCAGTGAAAGCCTTCCATATGGACCTACCGGATTCGATTACGGTCTCTAGCTCCTTCGTTTGCGACCCGTCGTCCGTTGGGCGTCGTCCGTGGGGCCTCGTCCGTATAGGGCCTCGTCCGTGGGACCTCGTTCGTGGGACCTCGTCCGTATAGGGCCTCGTCCGTGGGACCTCGTCCGTGGGACCTCGTCTATAGGACCTCGTCTATAGGACCTCGTCTATAGGACCTCGTCCGTATAGGGCCTCGTCCGTGGGACCTCGTTCGTGGGACCTCGTCTATAGGACTTCGTCCGTGGGACCTCGTTCGTGGTGCGTCGTCCGTGGGGCCTCGTTCGTGGGACCTCGTCCGTGGTGCCTCGTCCGTGGGACCTCGTCAGTGGGGCCTCGCCTGTTGGGCCGTATCAATCCCGCTCGGATTTTCTTTTGGACTATAATCACTGTCGCTTGACGTGTGAAGAGTCGTCCTCCTGTGGACCCGGGGTCGACTCTCGGGACTTCACGCCTAACTGTTCGGAAAATCGAACAGAATCGACGTTCGGCCGACACCTCGCGTGACCCGCCGTGAGGTCACGAGGGGTCGTCAGCACGTGCTGAGGTCACTGCCACTGTTTAGGTGCCTGTTGGGCTATTTGGCAAACTCTCTCTCTCTCTCTCTCTCTCTCTCTCTCTCTCTCTCTCTCTCTCTCTCTCTCTCTCTCTCTCTCCCTCTCTCATATTATGCTTTTTTACCCTTCATTTTCTTGTTCTATATCGACTCTGCAACCACAGTTACTTCCGTGGCTACCACCACCACTACCACCACCACCACTACCACCACCACCACTACCACCACCACCACCACCACTACCACCACCACCACCACCACTACCACCACCACCACCACCACCACCACCACCACCACCACCACCACCACCAGTACGCTGAGTATCTTTCTTGCTCTTGAATGCGAAATTTCCCATTTGCATCTCTTGTCTGAAGATTTACTGTTCGTATTGATAATTTGTTGGGACAATAAAACACTCGTATGGTGGGTGGCGGTGGTGGGTGGCGGTGGGTGGCGGTGGGTGGTAGTGGGTGGCGGTGGGTGGTGGTGGGTGGCGGTGGTGGGTGGCGGTGGTGGGTGGCGGTGGGTGGCGGTGGGTGGTAGTGGGTGGCGGTGGGTGGTGGTGGGTGGCGGTGGTGGGTGGCGGTGGTGGGTGGCGGTGGGTGGCGGTGGGTGGTAGTGGGTGGCGGTGGGTGGTGGTGGGTGGTGGTGGGTGGCGGTGGGTGGCGGTGGGTGGCGGTGGGTGGCGGTGGGTGGTGGTGGGTGGCGGTGGGTGGCGGTGGGTGGCGGTGGGTGGCATAGTGGGTGGTGGTGGGTGGCATAGTAATTATAGTAGTGTGGGAAGGTAGTGTGGACGCGGGTATTGTGATCATGGTAATGTACCATGCGACAAGACAGGCCCCAGAGCTGAGGGGCCAGACCTGCAAGGAGAAGCTAAGTGAACTCGCCCTCAAAGCGATGGAGAAAATCAAAACAAGAGAGATGTGATGGCGACTCATAAGGTAATGAGAAGATCTTTCCTCCGTGAGCGAAGAGACGCAGATGTGGAAGATCTGGGGAATCCGGTGGATGCTGGAAACACAGATGAGCCGGTGGATGCTGGAAACACAGATGAGCCGGTGGATGCTGGAAACACAGATGAGCCGGTGGATGCTGGAAACACAGATGAGCCGGTGGATGCTGGAAACACAGATGAGCCGGTGGATGCTGGAAACACAGATGAGCCGGTGGATGCTGGAAACACAGATGAGCCGGTGGATGCTGGAAACACAGATGAGCCGGTGGATGCTGGAAACACAGATGAGCCGGCGGATGCTGGAAACACAGATGAGCCGGCGGAACGCCAGAAAACACTACTCGATTCACAATCGGGGATCAGGGATTCGATTCCAGGCAGGACAGAAATGTTTGGGCACGTTTCCTTTCACCTAATGCACCTTTCACCTAGCAGTAAATAGGTACCCAAGAATTAGGCAACGGGTGTAGGACGACATCCTGATGAGTCAGAAATTTGACCTTTGACGGGGGGGGGGACCTCGATATGAACCTAATGTTTATATATATACACACAGGCTTCCTGTCTCCGACAAAACGAATTATTATTATATTCTGGTCGAGATGCTATGCGTGTTAGTGGCTTTGCAAGAATGTAAAAATACGAATCTTACGAAATCTTACCAATCCATTGTACCTTGTTGTGAATATATATTATTTTATTAATTTTTAATATTTTTATTATTTTTATTATTTTTTTTATTTTTATTTTTATTATTTTTATTATTTTTATTATTATTATTATTATTATTATTATTATTATTATTATTATTATTATTATAAAGAGATTTTCGAGGCGAGGTCAATAAGGAACTCCTAAAGGAAGCACAACGAGACGTATATATTAAGTCGACAAATCCACAGGGGCCGTGACGAGGACTCGAACCTGCGTCCGAGAGCATCCCAGACGCTGCCTTAATCGTCTGAGCTACGACATGGTCTAAAGAGTTGAAACTGAAGTTCTACTAATTTTTACTGCAATTGTGATTTCTGTCTGTTATGTATTAAGTCGTTTCATTAACGAGCTAGAGGGTTGGAGAACCAGAGCTAAAGCACGACCCAGCAAGCACATTTGGCGAGTAAAAACTATGTTCTCGAGCAGTGAACATTATAAGACCTTTACCATTAAAGTTTTTTCTTTATATGTCCGGACTGAGAGCTCAAAACTGGAAGCCATCAAAGATGTGGTTCCTGGAATATGTAACTCAATGCATTCAGAGTGAAGTAGAGGAAGGGGTTTACATAATCACTTCCGGGTTGGAATCCCTCTAAATGAGGTGATTTAGAATCCCTCTAAATCAGGTGATTAGTAAGGTGTTTTTTTATTTGGAACAAAAATTTAATTTCAGATTTTCGTTGTGCAGTCTTGACATGGAGATAGTGGGTGTTAGGTCAGGTGGCTACTCTGTACATTCATCTATGCTCTCTAGGGCTGGGGAAGTGCTTCCTTGGCAAGGTCAAGACTTCTTCACGTGGTACTGGTGGAAGGAAGTGCCGTGGAGAGGTGCAGGATGAGAGGATTAATGAAAAGCAAAGGATAGGGGAGGATTGGTGCAGAGGATTATCCTACGTCATGCTTATTCCTTTAATAAACCCTCAACTGTTTGTACATCACAACTGTCCAGATTATTTTGGGTGTTGGTGGAGTCGGGGACAAGCGCCTCTCCTGAATATAGTGACGAGTCCCCCTGCACAGGACCAGCATGATGATGAAGTTAATGATAATGAAGATAATGATGATAATGGTGAAGTTATTAAGCATTTGTACATCACGTCACTCGACTGTGTGTGGAAGCCAGATATGACGCTATCTTGGGATCCTGTTTACAGTGTCGATATGAATCATTATTTCCCCTTTTGTTGCTACAGCGGAATCCCAAGACAGCATCGCTTGACTGCCAGCGTGACTCTGTACCCGTGGTGCTGATCAGAGATGCTGTCAGGGAGACGTCGAGGATGGAGTCTGCTTGCTGATAAGAGAGAGAGGGAGAGCAACTCCATCTGTGTCGACGCAGCTGGAGACAATAGTGGTGTTATCTCACTGAGCCATCCCCCAGGACCTCATGATGGGATGGATGGGATGGATAGATCCCCCACGAAAGGGTTCCCACCGCTGTGAGTGATGCCCTGGCGGTGTTGTCGGGGCAGGTCAATGGTAGGCTTCGCTAATCAAACGAAACTCCGGTAAAAAGTAAGGTATGGGTGGCGCCTGGCATTGAAACACGCCTCGACCCTGGTGATGGGTGACGGGAGTCGACACACAGGATGTGGCCTGACCCCCCGTAGCCTCGACCCTGGTGATGGATGCCGGGGGTCGACACACAGGATGTGACCTGACCCCCCGTAGCCTCGACCCTGGTGATGGATGCCGGGGGTCGACACACAGGAAGTGGCCTGACCCCCCGTAGCCTCGACCCTGGTGATGGATGCCGGGGGTCGACACACAGGATGTGGCCTGACCCCCCGTAGCCTCGACCCTGGTGATGGATGACGGACGTCGACACACAGGATGTGGTCTGACCTGCCTCACAGGACTAACGTTCCACAGCAACGTTCCATTACAGTGGTACTGTAGTGGTACTGTAGTGGTACTGTAGTAGTACTGTAGTGGTACTGTAGTGGTACTGTAGTAGTACTGTAGTAGTACTGTAGTGGTACTGTAGTGGTACTGTAGTGGTACTGTAGTAGTAGTGCGGTTCTTCTCTCCGAGGATTTCAAGTGATCTCTTGAGAATGTATTTTTTTTAACTTCATGCTTTAAAATCTTATAAATATCTAAAAGAAATAATATTTTTTATTGATATTGGAAGTGATGCTGGCTGTTGGAGATCACAATTGTTTATTTCTCGTGTTGGTTTCTGGTCGATAACTTAAATGGCTCTTTGAACTTAACAACTTTAGACTGGATATATATATATATATATATATATATATATATATATATATATATATATATATATATGATATATATATATATATGATATATATATATATATGATATATATATATATATATATGATATATATATATATATATATATATATATATATATATATATATATATATATATATATATATATATATATATATATATATATATAGTCTAAACACACCTTAAAAATATATATATATATAGTGTATGTGTGTACCCTTGCCTTGAAATGTTGAACAACACCTCGTCTCTCATGGTGCCTGGAACCCTGTTCCATAAATCTGCGAACCAATTTCCAAATGCAGAAAATAAATCAGAATAACGAGGCTGAAAATTAGACAACAACCTCCACACATCTGGGAATAAATAAATGAAGTGACGTTACGGTCCGTCCGCAACCGTTCTCAAGTGACGTTACGGTCCGTCCGCAACCGTTCTCAAGTCACGTATACACTGCCAGAGAAAGTTAATATAAACTAAGAAAAGTAATTTTCTTTTATTTTCAAATAAGTTGGGTGCTTATTTCCACACCTAAAATTTGCATAATAATAATAATTTGAATCTGCTCTTGTTTCATTGATATCTATTGGCACAGGATCTATTTTATGATAATATTATCTCCTTATTTATATCCCGATCTATACCTATTATACCTATTTATCTTCTGCATATTTTAACTCTCAATTCGCACCCTAATTTACCCCAACCGACCAATGAGAAAGCAGAGCAAGATTGCCTCAGATGTTGATAAAGAGTGCTTCAGCGGAACGTATCTTGAGCGACACACCTTAAGCACAGTAAAAGTTTATAATGGACTTATAAATACGATACACTCTGTCTGCTATCATCCCGGCTTGCACTTCCCTTGACATGCCAGAAAGCATACTGAGGAAACTACTCCAAGCTTGCACTAAAGAGGCACCCTTCTTGAGCCCGGATGTATAAGCAAGTAGATAGGGTCGCCATGGGTTCTCCCCTAGGTGTCCTGTTTGCGAACTTCTACATGGGTACCATTGATCAGAGGGTCTTAGTTGTCATGGACTTGAGACCCGCCATATACTGCAGGTATGTTGACGACATTTTTACACAGGTACCTGATGTCAGACGTCTGCAGCAGCTGAAGGAGGCATTTGAGCGGAATTCTGTGTTGAGTTTCACTTACGAGACGGAGAATGATGGGAAGCTGCCCTTTCTAGATGTAACAGTCACGGAAAAGAGAGGAGGCTTCCACACTGCAGTCTACACTAAGGAAACAAACATAGGAATGTGCCTCAATGCCAACAGTAACTGCCCAGACAGGTACAAGAGGAGTGTTGTCAATGCATATGTCGACCGTGCTCTCAGCCACAGCTCAGGATGGAAGGAAGTCGATGAAGAACTCTGTAGGGTAAGGCAGGTCCTAGTCAACAACGGCTTCTCTAACGGTTTCGTTGAAGACACCATAAAAAGAAAAGTGAAACGCCATGCAACCTCTGAAGAGTCAACCAACACAACACTTGTACCCCCTATTAGACTATTTTACAGGAACTTCTTTTCCACAGCTCATAAAACGGAGGAAAGGGTCCTGAAAGATATTGTTGATAAGAACGTTATCCCTACAGACAAAAAACAGAAAATACAATTGACGATTTATTATAAAACCAAAAAAAACGCCAATCTTCTCATGAAAAACTCCCCAGACACAAAGCAAAACGCTTTGAAGGAGACCAACGTCGTCTATGCCTTTAAATGCCCACTTGGGGACTGTAAGCCCCAAAGAACTCAGTTTATAGGCAAGACAACAGCGTCTCTTTCCAGGCGACTAGCAATGCATAAGCAACAGGGCGTCATCAAGGAACATATAATCTCTTCTCACAACCAGACCATCACCAGAGAAATCTTAACAAACAACACAGAAATCATCGATGGGTACAGCGATAGCAGGCGGCTCGACATCAGCGAGGCACTACACATCAAAAAGTCAACACCAGCAATCAACAGCCAATTAATGCACAACTATATTCTACCCACTTCAATTCATCCTAGGGCCAATAGGCCTCTGCAGTTACTTCCATTCTCATGTACCCACCTCACCCAATACCCACCTCACCCAAACCAATAAAAAGCGAGTGGATATGTCAAATGTTTCATACACAGTGCATCAAGCATATCATAAAATTATAGTTCATAAGTGTAGTGTTAAGTGTAAAGAAGTCTTTGAGAATGTAAGAAGCCTTTACGAAACACTTCTAAGCGTCAGACCATAAATAAAAAATGAATTTTGGAGAATTGTTATTTTCATTACCACCGACAGTGTTAGAATTATTAATCTTACTTTTTCGGCCATATTCAACAACATATATATATATATATATATATATATATATATATATATATATATATATATATATATATATATATATATATATATATATATATATATATATATATATATATATATATATATATATATTTTACTCTTGATATCGCTCAGATCTGTCCGCTAAGCTTAAGCCTATTGATATGGCAAGCAATCACAGCCGATGATTCATCCGACCAGTGAAAGCCTTCCATATGGACCTACCGGATTCGATTACGGTCTCTAGCTCCTTCGTTTGCGACCCGTCGTCCGTTGGGCGTCGTCCGTGGGGCCTCGTCCGTATAGGGCCTCGTCCGTGGGACCTCGTTCGTGGGACCTCGTCCGTATAGGGCCTCGTCCGTGGGACCTCGTCCGTGGGACCTCGTCTATAGGACCTCGTCTATAGGACCTCGTCTATAGGACCTCGTCCGTATAGGGCCTCGTCCGTGGGACCTCGTTCGTGGGACCTCGTCTATAGGACTTCGTCCGTGGGACCTCGTTCGTGGTGCGTCGTCCGTGGGGCCTCGTTCGTGGGACCTCGTCCGTGGTGCCTCGTCCGTGGGACCTCGTCAGTGGGGCCTCGCCTGTTGGGCCGTATCAATCCCGCTCGGATTTTCTTTTGGACTATAATCACTGTCGCTTGACGTGTGAAGAGTCGTCTCCTGTGGACCCGGGGTCGACTCTCGGGACTTCACGCCTAACTGTTCGGAAAATCGAACAGAATCGACGTTCGGCCGACACCTCGCGTGACCCGCCGTGAGGTCACGAGGGGTCGTCAGCACGTGCTGAGGTCACTGCCACTGTTTAGGTGCCTGTTGGGCTATTTGGCAAACTCTCTCTCTCTCTCTCTCTCTCTCTCTCTCTCTCTCTCTCTCTCTCTCTCTCTCTCTCTCTCTCTCTCTCTCTCTCTCTCTCTCTCTCTCTCTCTCTCTCTCTCTCTCGCTCTCTCTCTCTCTCTCTCTCTCTCTCCCTCTCTCCCTCCCTCCCTCTCCCTCTGCCTTAAGTGTGGTATATTTTTACTCCAGAACTTGAGGCAATAAGGGAGAAGCGTCACAGTGTTGCCCAAGTTACCAAGCAAAATTAGAGTGTAAATACAGGTTTGTGCGTGAAGGTGGGTCTGCAAGCTTCACGCTTCAGCGTTAAGAGCGTGTCCACGCCTCAAGCGTGACTGTTAAGGAGCGTGTCCACGCCTCAAGCGTGACTGTTAAGGAGCGTCTCCAGGCTGAATTAGACTTTTATGGAGCGTCTCCAGGCTGAATTAGACTTTTATGGAGCATCTCCAGGCTGAATTAGACTTTTATGGAGCGTCTCCAGGCTGAATTAGACTTTTATGGAGCGTCTCCAGGCTGAATTAGACTTTAATTTAGCATCTCCAGGCTGAATTAAACTTTTATGGAGCGTCTCCAGGCTGAATTAGACTTTTATGGAGCGTCTCCAGACTGAATTAGACTTTTATGGAGCGTCTCCAGGCTGAATTAGACTTTTATGGAGCGTCTCCAGGCTGAATTAGACTTTTATGGAGCGTCTCCAGGCTGAATTAGACTTTTATGGAGCGTCTCCAGGCTGAATTAGACTTTTATGGAGCGTCTACAGGCTGAATTAGACTTTTCCCATGAAAACGAAGCCATTATTATTATCAGCAAGGCTTGCTGAACAATACTGGCCAGACGTGGGGACTTGTGTCCTACACCAGTCGTAGCTGGAGTGTCTTCACACCGACGCCTCGGTGTAGCTCTTGGGCCCCGCCTCACCTGGAATTCTCAGTTGACCATCTACCACCTCCCTCCCCTCACCACCTCTTCCCGCATGTTGTGCTCCCTGGGAGAGTGTATTCTCCCCCCTGATATATTCCTCGGGAGCATCTTTGCTCTCTCAAGTTTTCATTTGCTTTCTTGATAAGGTTAGAAAGTTGTCTCTGCATCCAGGAGAAAATTAATTATGGAATTAATTTGCGTTCCGCCTTCTTGCAAGGTACTCTCTTTCTCTTGCTCTCTCTCTCTCTTTCTTCTCTCTCTCTCTTTCTCTTTCTTCTCTCTCTTTTTCTTCTCTCTCTTTCTCTTTCTCTCTCTTCCTCTTTTTGTCTCTCTCTCTCTCTCTCTCTCTCTCTCTCTCTCTCTCTCTCTCTCTCTCTCTCTCTCTCTCTCTCTCTCTCTCTCTCTCTCTCTCTCTCTCTCTCTCTCTCTCTATGCTCTCTCCTATAGTCGTAATGACTGAGCGCTTTTCACTGATAGTTCCCTTCCCTTCCTCTCTCTTATTTTCTTATTTTACATATTTGTTATGTTCTTCCATTATTTACATGCCTGATTTCTGTGTTCGTGTTGTTAACTTTCGTAGTTGTGTTTGTGTTGCTTCGCTCTTCTATGTATATATATATATATACAGTATATATATATATATATATATATATATATATATATATATATATATATATATATATATAACTGCTGCTCAACAGAAATTTTATTTTTTCGCTAGCCAGCACTAAGTCCTCAGGAATTAGTGACCTACACCAACGTTGTGGAAACTGGCTCTCACAACCACACTCTCGTGGATACTGCGGTTGTGTAACAGTTTTTAGTATAGTGAAGAGAATCTATTTTCCTAATCATAGAGATTTACATCAAATGAACCATAAGGACATTTTGTGTTGTTTATTGTCATAGAGGTGAAGGAACATGGTGTGACTTTTGGGAGTGTAAGCTGCATGTTCTGCTGTTTCGCTTCACAAATTGTTAGCCGTCACATCACTCTAGAAATATCAGCTTAAAATCAGCTTAAACACAGTTTTCAAAACGTCAGATCTGCGATGAGAAAGGCAAGTACTCACCTAATTGTACTCACCTAATTGTGCTTGCAGGGGTTGAGCTCTGGCTCTTTGGTCCCGCCTCTCAACCGTCAATCAACTGGTGTACAGATTCCTGAGCCTACTGGGCTCTATCATATCTACATTTGAAACTGTGTATGGAGTCAGCCTCCACCACATCACTGCCTAATGCATTCCATTTATTAACTACTCTGACACTGAAAAAATTCTTTCTAACGTCTCTATAAAGTATTATAGCCTCGCCGAAAACGTCTTTCACTCTCCTGTCTTGGAAAAGAAGATATAATGTACTGAAAATGTGAGGAGGCCAGAGTTTAAAGGAGGTGTATCATCTCCTGGAAGACATGCGAATGATCTCCACTTCTGGTGAGGAAGAAGCTGGTGTATCGTGTTAAGAAAGAGAGCGTGGAGCACCAGGAGCCATGAGGAATGTAAACAATGTCTCGAGTAAGAGACTCGGGTCGTCGCAGCTGCCCCTTGGAGGGGGGTATATAGCGCTCTGTTGCTGCTTGTGGAATGTAATAGGAATTCTGTAGCAGGTATTGAGGACATTTGCAGCGTCTGGGATGCTGTCGGACGTGGGTTCGAATCCTGGTCACCGCCCTTGTGGATTTGTTCAGGTATTGAGGAGCCATCACAAGGACATCCCGGATAGGAAATGTCTACATCAGCGAGAGAAGTGTCTATGGGACTTACTGTGTGTATAGGAGTGTCAGGACTCCTGTGCTCACCCTGGTTGTTCTCACGGTGGGAGTGACAGGAGCATGACAGAGTTAACACACTACTTCCTGACTGTGAGAAACTACTAACAAAACGCCAGTCTGCGAGTGAAGGTTAGTCGTGTTGGTGGTAAAAAAGCAAATTGCCAATTACACGCCGAGAGGATGTAACCTGACCAGTCCTTCCTGGGAACATTAACCATGTACTACCTTAATGTTGCGTCCATGTTGTTGATGTGAAGGACAGGTACACATCACCTGCACATACTCCCATCACGTCACTGCCTCAGAGAATGAGAGACTAACATATCCGGCCGACTACTCCCATCACGTCACTGCCTCAGAGAATGAGAGACTAACATATCCGGCCGACTACTCCCATCACGTCACTGCCTCAGAGAATGAGAGACTAACATATCCGGCCGACTACTGCCTGCTGAGAGACAGGATGGCAGTCAAGGTTTGTGCTCCTATGTTGATAGTATTGGATTCCTGTGAAATAATGATTTGCCTGTGTACCTTGGTCATATAGTAAAGGCCACCAGAGGCCACCAGAGACCACCAGAGGCCACCAGAGGCCCACCAGAGGCCACCAGAGGTCACCAGAGACCACCAGAGGCCACCAGAGGCCACCAGAGGCCCACCAGAGGCCCACCAGAGGCCACCAGAGGCCCACCGGAGGCCACCAGAGGCCACCAGAGGCCACCAGAGGTCACCAGAGGCCACCAGAGGTCCACCAGAGGCCACCAGAGGTCACCAGAGACCACCAGAGGCCACCAGAGGTCACCAGAGACCACCAGAGGCCACCAGAGACCACCAGAGGCCACCAGAGGCCCACCAGAGGCCACCAGAGGCCACCAAAGACCACCAGAGGCCACCAGAGGCCCACCAGAGGCCACCAGAAGCCACCAGAGGCCACCAGAGGCTTGAGGCCCCTGCACGAATGTCCCTGAAAAAAAATGTTGATAGCAGTAGGAAGCCGTGACCAAGTGCGGGTCCAAAACTATCTGTAGGTCTAACAAGGTGTTTAGTGATGTGAAGGCCATTATACTGGTAATTATAGTTTCCTTAAAGAGGCTAGTGCCACGAAGTGCCAGGCAGGATGAGCGGTACCTGTAGATGTCTCAAGTGTTAATGCGAATTGAAGAGATACGTCATCCCAGACGCACACGTTACCGACTAGACCAAGATGAGCTTAAAAACCATCACACCGCCAGACCACAAGTCTGAATGTGACGAATTGGCGACCTTACGGTCTGTCCTGGACCGTTATCGAGTCGTTTGATGTATGATATAGAGGCTGTGTGCTTTACAAGCGCCTTGTTAGTCGAGTAGAAGCACAGCCGTCGTAGCCACCACCGCCATAGTCAACAATGCCAGACACGTTCATGGCTCGCCCTGATTTGATGGGACATTCTGCTCATAAATCCCTGACCTGCGTCTCCTCCACCTCCCCCGCCCACCACCACACTCACGCCCTGACCTGCTACAGGACGAACATAGGCGACTTTCAAGGGATTAATGTGGAAATATTCGGTGTGTTTCCCATAGAGTTTGTCGTCATAATAAATTTTATGCAGCTGTTTTAGTGCTTCCAACAATAGCTTTTCTAAGAGAAGGGGAAGAATGGGGGGTGAAAGGAGGGACCCAGGGGGAACGAGGGGGTGGGGGGGGGGGGGTGAGGGGGGAGATGGAGTGATAAGGGAAGAAAGGGTTCTAAGAGACCTGGGCACTGCCGGGTTACACCTTCTAGATGTAATACACACACACACACATACACACACACACACACACACACACACACACACACATGTATGTCTCCTCCTCCACCACACACACATGTATGTGTGTGTGTGTGTGTTACGTATATATTACTAAATATGTATTAAATTTCTGTATATATTCAGCACTTCTCGGTGTGTATATATATACACAGTAATTTGACTTCAATCCTGAACTATTTTCCGCACTCAAGTAAACTTAACTTGTTGGTCATTAAGCTTGGAGTGTGAGCTTAATGACCCTCGCGGGGTTGACTGCACACCAAAGCTGTTGTTGTTATTATGTCTTGGGATGTGGGGGGGGGGGTCCGAGCACCACACTCAAGCTGGGGTACACACACACACACACACACACACACACACAC